>NC_061118.1:6271439-6442545 GCF_002878395.1 Capsicum annuum | reverse complement strand
TTGAGTCTTTTGTAAAGAGGTTCACAGACCTGCCTAATGTTAGGAATAAAATCCGCAACATAATTGAGACTTCCTAGAAACCTTTGGAGTTGAGTCTTATCAGTAATTTCATTAGGGAATTTGGAGGAGAACTCAATGGCTCTACAAATAGGTTTATAGCTACCTTGATAAAGGTCATGTCCTAAGAATCTTATAGATATCTGGAAGAGCTTTATTTTTTTGGCACTAACAACCAAACCATTAAATTTAACAATTTTGAAGAAAGTGTTTAAATGTTTAAAATGGGAATCAATGTTCTCCGAGAAAATAAGCACGTCATCAATATAAACAATCGACATATAAGTATAAGGATTGAAAATATTGTTCATAATGTTTTGAAACTCGGAGGGAGCATTTTTGAGACCAAAAGGTAAGACGTTCCACTCATAATGCCCAAATGGGACGTTAAAAGCCGTCTTATATCTATCTTTCTTAGCAATTTGAATTTGCCAAAATTCGGACTTCATATCAAATTTGCTGTAAAGATTAGCTTTGAAAGTCCTTTTTACTTTGAAAGTCCTTTTTAAGAGATCCCTTTTATTAGGAATAGGATGTCTGATCTATTTTAAGACCGCGTTCAAAGGTTTGTAATTTATTACAAGTCTAGGGGTTCCGCGCTCCTTTTCTGCACTGTTGTTGACATAAAAGGCAGAACAACTCCAGGGAGAATTAGAGTTTCTAATAATACCATTCTTGAGAAGATGGTCAATTTCCTTTTTGCAGATTTCCATCATTTCTTGGTTCATTTGAATAGGTCTGGCCTTAGTAGGAATAGTTTGTTCATCAAACCCAGAAATGTAAGGAAGTTCTACCACGTGTTTGTTCCGTTCCCAAAAAGCATTAGGGAATTCGGAACAAATTTCATTTTCAAAATTTTTGTGGAGATTGGATATTTTAGTAATCATCTCCGGGGTTTTTAAGGACTGCTCAATTTTCTTGATATGAATATCTTGTTTAAGAAATTGATATGGGAAGAAAGTCGGTTAATTTTAAAAACCGTTCATTCCTTAATAAGGGTTCCTTCTTCTTGCGAGAGGGGCCATAATAAAGGAAAAAATAAGGTTTGGTTTAAAAGAGTTGTACGAATTCCGTCGTAGTTACTCCAGTAAGGTCGAATCTGGTTGACGAAAGGTATTCCTAAAATGATATCTTCTGTGATATCTTCGGTAATGACGAAGTCATTAACAAGGCAAATGCCATTGTTGCAGACATGAGCTTTAGGGAGCTGATAATGGATTTCCATTTTTTCTCCCGTCGCTGAGTAAAGTCGAGAGGTACTCTTTTGATGGTACTTTGTAGGTACTAGACCTTTAACGATACAGTTACTATCTGCCCCGGTATCGAAGAGTGCGACTCTGTTGAGAACAAAGTCTTTATTTATGACAATTTTTATGGCTATGTGTTCGCTATAAGCCTTTATGGCCGTAATAGCTTTGTCGGACGTGGAGGGAGAATCTGAGCCAGGAAAGGAACTAGGCTTTGGTTCTCGGAGATGGTCGTTAGGGATGTTTGAGAAGGTCTTAGGTGACTCTGGCGGAGAAACCTTTTCTGGGGGAGAAATACTTTTTAGGACTTGATCCGTAAGAACGTTAAGTTCTACTTGGTCAAGACGGATTTTGAGATTCTTGATCTCACCCTTTAATGTGGAGATTTCTCCCTTAAGATCAGCAATAGAAGGTTCTGCTGGTTTGTCGAATCTAGACATAACCTGTTTCGTACTAAAAGGCTGAATAATGGGTTTGGGGGGTTTTTCTTCGTGAGAAAGCATTAACCGTTTGAGTTCTAAAAGATATTTATTTCTAGCCTCATCATCTTGGATGTGTTCTATAATGTCAAACAGGATCTCTTTAGGATTTCCTGAAATGACATTAACAATCTTTCTGGTGCACGTGCAGAAGGTACCGTTACAGGCACATTCTTGGCCAGATTGGGATTGATCCATCTCATAAGCAGAGTTGATGAATTCTTCATCGCTATAGTCATTACTGGACGAGGCGGATTCCGAAGACTCAAAAGACTCAGGCGAATCTTCCATTATAGAGAAAAGACTTGCTCTGGTTTCTTCAGAGAGATCTAATTGATTTATTTTCTTTTTCTTATTAGACTTGCAGTCCTTCGCTCTATGGCCTGTCTTGCCACAAGTCCAACAAGTATCCTTAGCCTTAGGGGTTTTTCGCTTGGCCTTCCTACTAGGCTTATAAGATTCCTTTGTGAAGGATTTCTTGCTATAGGTGGTCCTTTTGTGCGGTTTGGAGGACTTCTTTCTATGCTTTTTGCTAGGACTGGTGAAACCATAGTATTGGCAGAAGGTTCCTAACCCATACTTGGAAGTACTATCTTTCTTAAGTTGTTTCTTAAGTTTAAGGTCAGTGCAGAGATCTATCCCTACAGTGGTGATGAAATAGATTAAGTCGCCATAGGTTAGGATATCGTAAGGAATCTTTCCCTCGAATCTATCCTTAATTTTGGTTCTAACTTTTTCTGCAAATAGAGAAGGGAGACCACTAATGAATCGTTCCTTCCAGAAATCATTGTTGCAATCAGGTCGGATCATGACCTTTACTAGGAAGGTATCTTTGTACCATCGAAAGTCTGCTAGGTTTTTGCAGGTGAGATTGTTGAGGATTTCTAAGCTCCTATCTTGGAATAATTTGGGTTCTCCTATGAAATGTCAAGCTATGTGGTATAGGAGAGTGGCACAAGCGTCTTCTTTTGCGACTTGCTCTAAAACCTCTTGGCCATTTTCACTCTTAACTACAGTTTCAATGGTTGTGGCTCCATAGATAAGGTTTTTGATGTCATCAGTGAAGTAGTTATCCCACCAATGTTTTATCATACCAGTGAAACCTGATACAATCATGGTAGCTGCTTCTTTATCAGTGGCTCCTCTGGTTTTGTAAGCCATGATTGATACGCCCATTTCATGGAGTTTGTTGTAGATTTGGTGTTCAGCCAAACCGTCAACATTCCATTCAGTTATTCCTCTGCCATCATGGTTGAAGGTTGAGAGGTAGGGATTCTCCTCGAATTGAACATCTGGAGGAGATGGTTTTTTGTTATAGTTTTTCTTAGTGGAAAAATGATCACTGGTGAGTTTAGAAAGAGAGTTTTTCTGGTTGCTAGACTCTGCTTTCTCAGAGATTTTAAACTTGGAAAGCTTGACGTTGATTTGTTCCAAGATTTTTCCCAAAACTTTGAAGTCATCGCTGAGATTAGGGAATTTTTCTTTCTGGAATTCAGGGATCTTAAAGATAGGGTTGGCTATAGGATTAGGACTTGGAGTCCCTTTCTCAGGAAAGGGGGAACTAAAAGGAAGAATCGAGTTTTTAGTATCTCCTATCTGCTGGTAGATAGTGTGAAGGACCTGATTAGTATAGTTGTTTTGTTCAACTATCCTATCGAGGTCTCTATTGATAGGGGCCGATAGAGGTCTATCATGTTTTTTCTTGAAGGGTGAAGCATTAAGAACTTCATTGGAATGAGGAATTTTTATCCCTTCGAGAGGAGGAGTAACGGATTCAATTATCTTGTTACTCTGAGTATACCATTTGTTAATGATAACGTTGAGGGATTCATTTTGGTTTTCCATTCTTCCGGTGAACTCAAACCATCGAAAGAATTCTATGTCACATCGGAGTCTTTTCATATCGGCTATCCATAGCCGACCTAACTCCTTTTGTTGTTCTTTAGAATAGGTACTGGTGCACCATTTCCTTTTTATAGCGTCCTTAGGGAGGTACCAGCGGACTTTAAGAGCTTTAAGGTCTGGTGTGTACTCTTCATCAGATTTGATAACGAGTAGGCTAGGGTCAGTCCTAATTTTCTGATGGGATATGGTAGGGGGAGGTTCCATATCTGAGGCTGTAGGACTGCCTGGATCATAAGGATTTTTAGGTTCTAGGGACTCATGGACCCTGGTGGATTGCTGATAATAAACCTTTGGGACAGGACCAGAAAAGTCGACTCTTCTTACTTTGCCCTTGTCATTGTCATTATCATTTACGTCACTTCCCTCCTGGGTTTTTGAGATGGAAGCTCTATGCGAGATAGACCGCCGAAATGAAGAGTTACGAGGAGTGTTGAAGCCGAGGAATTTTAAATCAATCGAGCCATCAGGATGTTGAATAACTCGTTGTATTTGAGATTTTTCGGGATAGGTACGAAGGGGTTGGGTGATAGCATCAAAGTGCCATTCATTACTATGGATGACTTCATCCCAAACCAAGGGCTTGGGGACAAAGACATTGGTTCTGTCTTTATTGGCCTCCATGAGTGTGGTGACACCTCGAGGACTTGTGAATCTAGCTTGGGGTGCTAGAGTTGTACCCATTAGTCGATAGTATACTCTGTATATTATCCCGATTTCTCTAGTATTATCCTTACTGTTCATGTTTTTTGTTTTAACATTAAGAGTTAAAATATCCATGATGTTAGGGTCATTAATGTCTACCGAGAAATTAGGGTAACAATTAAAGTATACCGCGCCGTCGGCTAGGTTACTTTGAATGACTCCTAAGAGTGAGTCGTCAAAATTCAATAGACGAGCATCCTTTAGTATAGCACAGACAGGGATGTCAAGACCCTGTCTAAAGAGTGGCTTAATGGCCACCTGAACAAGTCCGATATGCAGATAATTAAATTGATTTTTAAAATGGTTTATGTCGAGGTCATTTAAAAGTTGTATAATTTCTAAAGAATTATTGATGGCAACAGTAGACTCAGAGGTCTTAATATTATGTTTTTTGAAAAAACTAAATTTGCCGATTTGATAAATCGTGTTAAAAGATTCTTCTGGAATACTCCAGTTTTGAAGATTATTTTCTATATTAGCAATCTGAGTTGCTTTAGAAGATAAGTTGATAGTATTTTTAGTATGAATGTTAGAATTCATATGCATGCTAAACCCGATTCCCTATCCCAGCACGATATTTTGTATCAATGTGATTTCATATGGTTATTTACTTTAGTTTTGAATTACTGGCATTATTTTATCTAATGCCTGAGTACATGATAGTATTCACTAAGATAACCATCTTCGGGTGTTGTATCTCCACACGATGATGGAACCGTCCATACTACCATTCCTCCTGCTAAGTGACTTAGACTCGGGGACAGCTTTTAGTCAGACAGATGTAGCTATCTTTCATACTCCGTAAGGCTTAATTTTATGCTATGGACTTCTTTTGTTTTTGTTATTTCCTGGGTTTGGTTTTTGCTATGGTCGGGGGCATGTCCCGACCGGATGTTATGTATTCTAGATAGAGGCTTTATCAGACAACTATGGGCATGGGTGGTGTCGGTATTTATGTCAGTCTTGGTATTGGTATTGGCAATGGGGTTTTCACCGGTTGGATATTTTATTGAGGTTGTTGGATTCGGAATACAGACTTTATTTAATGTACTTGAATTATTGTTGATTTATCTTGCTATATGTTTGGAATTTACCCAACATTGGGTATAGGCCGGTTATGGTTGTGTATTGGGGTGGTCGGTGGTCCTGTTTGGACTTGAGATGCCCGACAGGGCTAGGCCCTGGTTCGGGTCATGTCAGTATCTTCCTTAGCTTCTCATGAAGCTTCTTCCACCTTTTGGTTTTACCAAAGAACCTTCACTAAAGCTATATCCTTAGTTCTTAATCTATGCACTTTCCTATACAATATCTCAATTGGGAATTCCTCATAAGATAGAAAATCCATAACATCAACATCCTCAACAGGCACTATCAAATAAGGGTCACCCACACACTTTTTCAGCATAGATACATGGAAAACATATTGAATAGAATCCAAATTTGTTGGCAAATCTTAATCATAAGGGATATTCCCAATTCTCCTAAAATTCTTATATGGACAGACATAACGAGGACTGAGCTACAACTTCTTCCCAAATCTCATGACTCCTTTCATTGGATAAACCTTCAAGAATACCTAATCACTAACCTCAAACTCCAAATCCTTCATGTCACATCCGCATAAGACTTTTGGCGACTCTGGGCAATCTTAAGTCTTTCTCTAATCACTTTCACTCTCTCCATTGCTTGGTAAACCAAGTCAAGACTAAACAATCTAGTCTCACCTACCTCAAACCATCCAATAGTTGACCTACACCTTCTACCATAAAGAGCTTTGAAAGGAGCCATCTGAATGCTAGAATGACAACTGTTGTTGTAAGAAAACTGAATAAGTGGAAAATGGTCAACCCAATTTCCATTAAAATAAATCACACAAGCCCTTAGCACATCCTTCAGATTCAGAATAGTACGATTTTCTTGTCCATCCGTTTGAGGGTGGAAAGTGATGATAAGGTTCACCTTCAGTGCCCAAATCTTTCTGAAACAAATGCCAGAAGTGAGAAGAAAACTGTGTACCTCAATCTGAAATAATGGAGACCGGCACTCCATGAAACTTAACTATCTCCTAAATGAACAACTTGGCATAATTATCTCTTGAATAGTTGGTCCTCACAAACAAAAAGTGAGCAGACTTGGTCATTCTGTCTACAATGACCCAAATAGAATCATACTGATTACGAGATCACGAAAGACCCATAACTAAATCCATATTGATTATCTCCCACTTTCAAATGGGCAACTCTATCTCTTGAGACATGCCACCAGGCCTTAAATGCTCAACATTAACTTGCTAACAAACCATACACTTAGCAACAAAATTTACCATATCCCTCTTCATATTATTCCACAGATAGATTTCCTTCAAGTCATGATACATCTTGGTTGAACCCAAATGAACAATATATCTAGGCTCATGAGCTTCGGTCAAAATACTTCCCTATAGCCCATCAACATCATGAATACACAACCTTCCTTGATACCTCAAGATTCTATCTCCCCTAATCTCAAAATCCTTAATATTTTGCTGACCCGTATCATTCTTAATCTGCATAAGTACGGGATCCAAAGCCTGTTTCTCCTTTACCTCAGCACCAAGAGATGATTTAACCACCTCTTAAACAATCACTCTCCCATCCTCAGAGTCTAAGAGATGAACTCCCAAAATAGCCAACCTATGAATATCTCTAACAAACCCTCTTTTCTCCTATCAACATGCGATAAGCTTCCCATAGACAATCTGCTAAGAGCATCAGCAACAACATTAGCTTTACCTGGATGGTAGTGCAAACTCATGTCATAATCCTTAAGTAGCTCGAGCCACCGCCTTTGTTTGAGTTTTAGTTCCCTCTGAGTAAACACGTGTTGTAAGCTCTTATGGTCTGAATTAATATCCACATGCATCCCATATAAATAATGACACCAAATATTCAGAGCAAAGACCACAGTCACCAATTCTAGATCGTGAGTTGGGTAATTCCTCTCGTGAACCTTAAGTTGCCTGCTGCATAAGACACTACTTTACCATGTTGTATCAAAACACAACCCAGTCCCACATGTAACGTATCACAATACACAACAAACCCATCAGTACCCTCGTTCAGGGTCAAAACTGGTGTAGAAGTCAACTTATCTTTGAACTTCTCAAAACTAAGCTCACTAGCATCAGACCATAAAAACTCAAACTATTCTTGAGTCAACTTCGTCAACAAAGCATCAGTAGATGAGAAACTTTCCAGAAACCTCCTTATCCAACCAAGCCCAAGAAGCTCCTAATGTCAGTTGGAGTCATAGGTCTAGGCTATTTTTTAACTGGCTCAACTTTTTGTGGATCCACATTGATCCCCTCACTTCAAAAACATGCCCAAGAAAGGTCACAGCACTTAACCAAAATCCATACTTAAAAAATTTTGCGTACAATCTCTGGTCCTTAAGATTTTGCATAATTCGAAGGTGGTTGGGATGATCCTCCTCACTCTTAGAGTACACCAAGATGTCATCAATGAAGACAATAATAAAAAAATCCAAAAATTGCCTAAACACCTGATTCATAAGATCCATGAAAACATCTGGAGCATTAGTCAATCTAAATGACATAACCAAAAACTCATAATGGCTATACCGGATTTGGAAAAGAGTCTTTGGAATACTAACCTCCCTAATTCTTAGCTGATGGTAAGCTGAACAAAGATTAATCTTAGAGAAAAACCTAGCATCCTAAAGTTGATCGAAGAAGGTATCAATCCCAGGGAGGGGATACTTATTTTTCACTATAACCTTATTCAACTGACTATGGTCTATACACATCCTAAGAGATCCATCTTTCTTTTGCACAAAGAGTACAGGAGCACCCCATAGAGAAATACTAGGACGGATGAAACCTTTATCAAGAAGATCCTTTAACTGCTTCTTTAGCTCCTTTAATTCAGTCGGAGCCATTTTATGAGGAATGGAAACAGGATGGATATCCGATAAAAGATCAATTCTAAAATCTATTTCCCTATTGAGTGGAATTCTAGGAAGATCATTGGAAAAAACTTTAGGAAAATCATTAACCATAGGGACAAATTACAAAGGACTTTCAAAATTAGAATCCTTAACCTCTACTAGATGATATAGACACCTTTTGGACACCAGCTTCTGAGATCTAAGATAGGAAATAAATCTTCCTTTAGGTAATAAGGAACTCCCCTCCCATACAATCACCGACTCATTAGGAAAATAGAAATTGACCTTTTGGGTCCAACAATCTAGCGAAGAATAGCATGAATGGATCCAATCGATCCCCAAGATTACATCAAAATCCACCATATCAAGTTCTATCAAATCCACCAATGTCTCACCATAAAATATGCACACCATACAACCCCTATAGATTTTTCTAGCAACAATAGAATCACCCATCGAAGTAGAAACAAAAAAAGGGTCGAAAATATTTTTAGGACCAAAATCAAAATGTATAGCCACATAAGATAGGGTAGAACCCGGATCAAGCAAATAATAAACATCATGGGAAAAGAGTTATATCATACCACTGACAACATCAGGGGATGCCTCAGATTCCTGATGAAAGCAAGTGCATAAAGACGGTTCCAGCCATTACCAGTACTTGAAGTAGTGCCCTTAGGTGCAGGACCCAAAGAAGTGGCAGCTGAAAACCTATTAGCTCTAGTGGAAACTTTAGCTATAGGATAATTTCACTATAGATATCCAAGATGACCATAATTTAAACATGAGTTCCTACCTTCCTCATAATATCCATGATGAAGCTACCCATAAAAATGGTAAGGAGGATAAGGTGGGGTTGACTTAGCTCCACTAGCCTGAGACTGGGTACCCTGTACCTTAGAACCACTAATAGCCTGAAAACGATGATCACCTACAGTCTTAGGATAAGGATCACTAGTTGTCGAATAAGAATTCCCATAATTATTCTTCTTAGTCTACTTCCTACCATCTCTCCCACTATTTTGCTGATTTGCACCTTGCTCTACATATCTAAGATTCATATTCTACCTTTCTCCTATTTTTTCCTACTTTATTTTCTCATATTCCACCTGTTGCACATAAATCAGTAACCTAGATATTTCTATATCATTATTCATCATGGTAGCCTTACACTCTAATACCAACTCACGGGAAAACTAAAAGAAAATTTCCCCATTCGGGACCTTATATTAGACACTAACTCTGGATCATAATAGGACAATTACTGGAATTTCAGGGCATACTCCTTAACATTTATTTTGCCCTACTTCAAGTTCACAAACTCTTTGGCCTTAGTCCCTTCAACTCCTAAGGAAAGAAGTGATCAAAAAAGGTACCTGAAAACTCATCCTACACTATCAGCTCAGCATTATCACCCTTTATCACTTCCCACTCCTCATACCATCGGTAAGCCATATATTTCAACTGATAAACAGCAAACTCTACACCCTCTGAATTAATAGCATTCATAACCATGAAAATATTCTCAATCTTATCAATAAACCCTTGAGAATCCTCCTCAACCATAGAGCTTGTAAAGGTTGAGGGATTCAACCTTATAAACTGTCCAACCCAACTGACCTTAGATGAATTAGAAACATAACCAACATGACCAAACTAATGAGATTATGATACCAGCAGTTGAGCAAGTATATGAATAGACTGACAGAACTCTATAGTAGAAATATCTCCCTGAGGTGACTAAGCATAAGTATCACAAGCTCGAGAAACACAAGGAGGACTAGTAAGGACTGATGGAACCCCACGTGGAGCGGTACAGTAATAGGGATCCTAGACTGGGTCTACACTCCATAAACAGGGAGAGTTCCCTCCATATTTTCTTAGGTAGGGCAGAGGTTCCAGCAAAGTTTCTACAACCATCAAATCTTTAGGGAGGTCTGATCTAAAATATGAATAAGCTAGGAGTTATAGAAGTTTTATGGTAACTAGACTTTATAGCCCTAAATCAAACACAAGAAAAGAAAATATTCCTAAATGTCTCATAGCCTCCCCCTTATAAGTATGGTATGTTATACACCCATAAAAGGGACTATACTCGACACAATTTTATGGATACCCAGTGACCCTGAATTATGCTCTGATACCAAGCTTGCCATGACTTGAACCAGGGCCTAGTCATGATGAGTATCTTAAGCCCACCAGGGGTCTGAGAGCACATAAATGTAAATAGCAGAAACCAACTAAATAATAATAAAAAGGATAGATAGTAAAATGAAATTTCTAAGATTCAAAACAAACAAATAACCCAATACTGTCCACAAAAGCCTCTAAACCAAAGATACCAACTAAGTCGGTATATGCCACTGACTATGACCAAAATAAATCCAAAATAAAATACTAAGACAATAATAAAATAATAAAATGTGTGGGCAATCTGAAAGGTAGAGGCTTACCACTTCAAAGCAGACCAATAGATGTACCATACCACCTATCATTGCGTAGGAGTAACAAAAAATCCTCCAAACCTAGACCATGAAATAATCCATCATATGGAGACGGTCAGTAGGGCGAGCATTGGCATGCAACTCAGGGAAAAGGGATAAAATAATGCCATTTCCAAAGACCAATCAAAACCACATGCACAACATTTATATATACATATATAGGATGTTGAAATAGGGATAAAGGTCACAAATATGAGAGTTTAAATCATTATCTTAAACTATGCAGCTCGCTCTATGCTCAAGGCACTCACGAGCTATATGGGTTCAGCTTCCCCAATTGGAAAGGCCTTAGTGTAAGTTAGCCACATGAACTGAGGAAAGGCTAAAGATACCAAGGTGGTAGAGATTTAAAATATAATGTATATCTAGATACATGGTCATATAGACCCCCACGCTGGCAACTGTGATTTCTAGTATTGGTCTCCCCAGGACTGCACCTTTACGGTGAGCTATACAATTTCCTTTAAGCCTAAATTAAAATAGTTTACACATGGTATCACCATACCAATATGTTTGTAAGATAATTCAATTATGCCAAACCAGTCCATATAACTAATAGACTCTCAAGTTCCACTCAAAATCTAAAATCATGGCCACCAAGGGAAATCCAGACCATTTTTATTATCCATTATCCATTAATGCAATGCAATATTCCAAAGGTAGGTTAAATGATATAAATTTCATATTAGAAACTAAGATTTTCATATTGGATTGAGGTTAATAACATTAACCATCCAAAATCCATCAATTTAGGAAAACCCATGTCATCCATTCTAGTCAATACAATAATGCACCAATTCAGTCCCAAAAGCCATTAATTAAAGAAAGAATAATCCATTTAAAACATGGGGAAAGTAATTTATATAATAATGATCAAAATCTCTCAATCTAATTCAAAACCCATCAATTAAAACATATGAATATTGATTAAATAAGTACCAAAATGTAAAATTCAAGTTGAGGAATGAGAAACATGCCTAAAATACCTAAGAATTTGAAGAAAAATTGAAGTTTGGAGCTTGAATGATGAATTATTTGTAAAAACCTTGTGATTTCTTAGGTTGGGAGTCAAACAAGAGAGAAGAAAGGTTTGATCTTTTAAAACTAAAGGAAAAGGGTCACTTTGATGTTATAAAGTCGTTTAAGGAGAAAAACGACCAAAATCCCCTCACCCAAGTGAATAAAACAAAAACTAGATGAAAAATCCATAGCAGCATGGCACGGTGCTATCTTAGAGCTTAGACTCCATGCCACGCCCTTATTACAGAGGCTATGTGGCATGGCATGCTACTATTCTGGAGGCTTACTACCTCAGGGTTTGAAAATGGCCTTGAACCCCTTCTTAAAATTTCAAAACTTCCCCAAAATACCTTTTTAACACCCCTAGTTACAGTTTAAGTCAAAAATTAGCATTACACATGTGGGAGGGTCAAAAATAAGTTCATTGAAATATTTATAGGATCTTACGGATTGGAAGGCTACTATTATATTTCATTATGGGTTTTCATCTACTTCACTACTATTAACCGAATTTACTAAGAAGAATATTTTGTTTCAATGGTTCAATGAGCTTGAAGCGAGCTTACAAAAATTCAAGTTTTTGTTAACCTCAACACTTATTTTTGTATTTCTTTTGGAAAGTGAAGGCTTCATGGTGTATTATGATACTCCACACATTGGTATTGGTTGTGTATTATTGTAGAAAGAAAATGCAATAGATTATAATTTGAGGTGGTTAAATTTCACAAAAAAAAAGAGTACCTCACTCATAATTTATAGTTGGTAACGATAGTATTTATTTGAAATATTAGGAGGCACTACTTGTATAGAGATTAATGTGAGGTTTACACCAATCATCGCAACCTGTAATATATTCAACTAGAAGAATTTAAGTTTGTATAGTTAAGGTGGTTGGAGTTACTTAAGAATTATGATAAAACTATTGTTAATTAGTAGGGAAATACTAATAAAGTCGTGAATTCTTTTAGTAGGTAGTTAGTATAGGTAGTCTTGGTTTGTTACTAGAAAAGGACTTATCATTTGGTATAGTTGTTTATATCTTGGCAAACAACTTTGTGAAACTTAATATTTTTTAGTCTGGTAGAGTATGTGCTTGTATTAAGGTACAGCCGCTAATTATAAAGAAAAATTATGGCCAAGAAGTTTTGAAGATGAGAAGTTATGCTTGATTCAGGATAAAGTATTAAAAGTGAAACTAAGAAATCAATTCTAGACCCAGAAGTTATTTTGAGAATCAAATATCAAATTTTTGTTCCTAAAGTTTATGAATAATGACATGGATGAAGCTTATAGTTGTAGGTATTTTATCTATCCAAGTGTAATAAAGATGCATCATGATATGAAGCAATATTATTGGTGGTATCGGATGAAGAAGGACATCATGTAGCTTATTTGTAAGTGTTTGAAATGCTAATAGGTAAAGTATGAGCACTAGAGATTGGGTGGTATGACTCAAATAATTCCTATACTAGAGTGGAAAGGAAATTATATTTCTATGAAATTCGTAGCTAGGTAGCCTAAGACTTTTGGGGAAGTTTGATGCTATTTAAGTCATTATAGATATATTTACCAAATCAACACACTTTGTGCTGGTTCAAACTACTTACAATTCTGAAAGACTGGCAATAACTTAGATCAGGGTGATTTTTCATTTGCGTGGTATGCCAATTTCCACCATATCAAAATGAGGTACCTAATTAATATCACGTTTGTAGAAGTCTTTGCAATAGAAGTTAGGTACTCAGGTGGAGTTCAGTACAACCTTTCATTCTCATAAAAATGATCAATCTAAGTAAACTATTTAGGTGATAGAGGATATGTTTTGGGTATGTGTCATTGGTTTTGGAGGTCATTAGGACTATTTTTTTCCTTTCATTGAGTTTTATTTCAATAATAATTATCATTCTAGTATTTTGACGGCACTATTTGAAGCTTTGTATTGTAGGAAGTATAGGTCTTCTATTGGCTTATTTGATACTCGTAAGGTTAGACAATGGGGTATATATTTATTAATAATTTCTTTAGGTATGGTAAAATTGATCCATGATATGCTTCTTATAGCTCAGAGTGGGAAAGAAAGCTATCTAAGTCAAAAGGTTTGAGATTTGGAAGAAAGTATTATAGAAAGGTATTGCTTATAAAGGGTGTCATAGGGTTTAGGGGAAAGACAATCTTAACCCTTGGTTTATTGGTTTATTTGATATTCTTTGGCATATTGGAGATGGGCTATGATTTTTTTTTATCGTTAGGGTTATTGATCTGTACATCCTATTTTTCATGTGTTTATGTTCACAAAGTATCATTATGACGGTTCTCGTGTGATTCTATGCGACCTGGTGAATTTGGACCAAAATTTGGCTTTTGAGAAGAAGAGCACTGTTATTTGGTATAGGCATATTCAAAAGTAGAGGTCAAATGAGATTACTTCTACAAAGGTTCAGTTGAGGCATCATCTAATAGAAGAGGCTACTTGGGAGATTGGGGTAGACATGTGGAGTAGATATCCACAACTTTTGATAGTTCAAGTATCTTTATTATCCTTATGTTCGGGGACAAATGTGTGCTTTATAGTGGATAATGTAATGACTTTTAGATTTATTTCATAATTTTTACGTGTTTTGCCAATTTTACCCCTTGTAGTAGCTTTGGTATGGTCTTTGTGGTTTGGATGGATGGATAAATTCTCGAGGTGATTGGATGGGTTTTGGATGAATTTTTTATTTTTGACGTTTGAAAAGTTGATAATATTAACTGAAATAAACATTAATGAAAATAATCTCAAAATAGAATTCTAACAGTTCCATCAGGTCTGAAAATAATTTGTGAGTTCATTGAATAGATTGTTCAGGTCTTAAAGAATTTAGATGTGATTTGGGGTCATTGGTTGGAAATTTAAAAATTTAAAAGGTAATAGTTGATCTCTGCTATCACTTGGTAAAAAATGACCTAGATCGATGTTTTGATGGTTCCAACACAACCTAATTATCATTTCTAGTCTAGTAGCATAATTAGTTTATCTTCACTGGATTTTGAACAAATTGTGATGCTCCATCTAGGAATTTGAGAACAATGTAAGATATTGATTATTCAAAAATCTGGTGAATAAACTCATCGCATTCACGATGGTCTACTCGCAATTGAGAATGACAATGGTATTGTGCATATTGATTGTGGTGGGTCAAGCCGTAATCATAGAGAGTTACTTCATTTGGTACTGGACAAGGAGAGTTTGGACTTTGTGTTTGTAAAAGAACCCTTGCAATTATGATAGATCAGGTTTGGGTCAACTCACGATCGCGATGGGGGGTCTCAAAATCCAAAGAAGGATTTTACCTGGATAATTTTAAAATTTCATTTTTGAATATAAACCCTATAACTCAATTTTGAGATCTTGAAAACACATTTTTTGGTGATTCAGGAATTCTCAACATTTCTTTATTGGAATGATTTGAAATCTTTATTTACACATGTCCAAGTACTTTCATAATTATTTTATCTTCAAATCATTATTTTAAATTTGAAAATTTTGAGCTAAATTTAGGCGATCAATTTTTTTATAATTTGAAGGTCAACTTCAACTATTTTTTTGATTAAATTTTAGATTTAATTACTTATAGTATGAGTAACCTAATTTTCCAATAAATTTCAGTTTTACTTTTGTGGACTTAAGGTTTACATTTTAGGTTTGAGCCACATAGTTATTATTCATTCTCATGTTCTTTAGTCAACTACAATTGTGATTTTTAGATTTGTTCACGACCAATGACTCTCTCTTGATGAGTCCTAGTCAATATAATTGTGATTTTTCATATTAAGCACGATCAATGATTCACTTGACTAATCCTAATCAGTTAAAATTATGGTTATACAATTCTCTCACTACAAAATATTCATTCAACGATTCTATTTTATGTATCAAATATTTTAGGGAGTTAAAAAAAGAAATGATATTGGTTTAAATGTTTAGTTTATAATGATGGAACTATGCATACTAGTGTAGGGACACACTATAAGGCTATGCCAAAGTTTATGGGATGAAGTCCCTATTAATAGGGAAAGTGATCATTACTTGAGGTGAAAAGGTTAAGTATGATACCATGTAAAAGTAATCGAACAGGATAGATACTTGTGATAGTTTTATCACCTAGTGTTGTTATTTTGTATAGTGTTTATATAGTGCTCTTGGGTAAAAGTTAATTGTCACGACCTGAAATTAATCACCAAGTATGACCCACAGGTAGGTAATCTGAACCCCATCTTGTAACGCCTTGAGTTTTTGGTTTCTAGAAAATTTCTAAAATTTTATCCTTACTGTCCTGACTATGACTTCCCTGACGAGTGGTATGGAGTCATGACGGGTAGTAGTTATTCGATCATGACTTAATCAGAACAATTGGCTTAGTACTCTGCTCTGAGTATGAGTGGCTCTCAACTAGTCATCAAGACTTCTTACGGTTTGTAAGGACGAAGTTGTAATGTGTCCACAAAGTTTGTCCCAAGACATTGTCTTTATTATGACTTGAGGCCACAAGTCGTTATGTCCCAATCATAGGGTGTCCAGTGTGTCATCCCAAATTTGTTATTTTCTTGAGTACGAGAAGTGGTTATGAGTCATTAAGGGTGGTTATGAGTAGGTGGTATGAATCGTAGCCAGACCAGTATAGGTCCTTGGTAGTTTTGTATTGACTATGACTCTTTGTGATGAGTCGTGATGTGTCTATACGAGTCATATAGTGACACATAGTCACTTGCGACAAATTTTTAGTCTTTTCATTAAGGACACTTTGGATATTTTCTCTCTACCTCAATTGTAAACCTTGACCTAAAACCCAATTGGGGATGCCATTAGCATTGTTAACTCACTAAAACACTTTCAAAAGCTCTCTTAAATTCTCTCAAGAAGCCATACTTAGGGTTTCCAAGAGGTGGGTCAAGTAGAGCTTCAAGGGTTGAATTCTCTATGTAATCTTGGGTATTTCATACATGCTACTCTTCCCTCATTGTTAATTTGTTAAAAGCATATGTTTCAAAGTATTGTTCATAAGATATTTATGGTGGTTTGAAATCAAAGGTTGAGGGTTTTTAATGCTTGTTGTTGAACAATGTTTCCCCATGGTTTACATATGATAATTCATTCTTAAATTATGATTTTTGAACCTGTGAATGCATAGGTATAGTTAATGACCTAGGGATTGTGATTTCCCAAACTTGTGACTTTTGAAGTGGATATGGACCCAATCCCATATTGTGAAATTGGTTTCTAATTATGAGTAATGTGGGAATTTGTAAAATTGAACCAAGGGGTTTATGCCCCTAGTGAAGATAATTGGTGTGGCATGTTGATGTTACTTTGCAAGTGTAGTTGGTATGATGATACCAATAATGTATGCCTTAATGCGTAATGTGGTTCAATTAATGGGAATGTGCGATACTTGTTTTAATTGGGCTTTAATAAGGGTTGTAAAGTTGAGTTGCAAAAGTAAAGGTCCCGAGAAACCAACACTAGAAACCACGGTTTCCGACGTAGGGATTTATATGACCGAGAGGTTTGAGTCCCCTTATTATTATTATCATATGATTGGGGGGTTCGAGTCCCCCACATCTTATTACATGATTTAGTGCTCGTGTCACCTTGATATGTAGGGAGGTTCGAGTCCCCCATAGTGCATATGTATACCCTCTGGTTCGTGCGGCTACACGTACTAGGGCCTTACCAATTGAGGGAGAGCTGGGCCCATATAGCTCATAGGTGACTTCGTATGTTATGGCAGTTGAGCTACACAATCTAGGTTAAAGTTTTAAAGAGCATGTTAATCCTTGTTCGCTATCCCGGCATATGATATATATATGTGTATGTGTGTTTGTGCAATAGCTATGAATGTTTTGAATTGTTGACCATGAAATTATGTTAGCCTTATCCCTGAGTTACATTCTACTCTTCACCCCACTAACAACTCTTCACCCCACTAACCATCTCCGGACGTTGTATACCCACATGATGAAGGCAACAGAGGTACTTTTAGTTTTCTGTGTAGAGTTATGTAACAACCCGGGACTACCCCCTAGTCATCACATGTGCTTATGACACCGAAGGACCATAAGCTAACCATGACTGATATCTAATATGAGCACAGAACAATAATACTGACATAAATGCGAAATAATGGACTGAAATGCCATAAGGTAAAAATATTTAAAATACTAAAAAAATATAACATCTACAAAACTGAATACTATCTGAAAAGCCTTTAACTGCATTTGTCCGAAAGTGAAGTTGATGGGACAATCCCCCAACTAACTCTATCTACTAAAATACTGCTAAGCTGAAGTACTAAAATAAAAGCATATTCTCAATAGATGAGGACTCACTGCTAAATTTGATACTATTGACTGAATTTGGCTAAGAGCAGTTAGGAACTTGAGTGTCCCGAACCTATGATATGAAACATCATAGCGCAACAAACGGGTATACGATCAGTACGTGGGAATGTACTGGTACGCTAAATGAGGTAAGGCTGAATGCATGGGTTTACATGCATGATTAATAACTAAATGAATGATATGCAAAAGCTAGATTAGCATACATGGAGGATCTAGAACTACTGAACATACTGTGCCTACTATGACTGAGTATACTGGAACTGAATCTAATAACTGATAACTGAATATACTGATAATCTAGGATCACTATAATCTGAATTAATGTGAACTAAGTGACTGTATCTAACAGTCCTAATTTTGTAGAAATGAACTAAGTTCTATTCTGAATACTGAAACCGAAACTGAAACTATGAAAGGTAATCATCTAACCGACATACCCCAAATAAGATAAGATAACTGAACTAGGGTCCAATCTATAATCCGAATTGGAAGGGTGTCAGTACCGTGCCATGGGTAAAGACAAGCTAAAGAGTAACCTTGTACTGGTAAGTTCCTTAAACGAGAATGGTGGTACCCTCTACTGGCAGGTAGAGCACCTCATCAACCCTCAACTAGCAAGTTTGATGTCTCAACCTACGCTGGCTACGTAGTTCTGGAATGCAAGGATTTCTTCTAAGGATCACACCCTCTACTGGCAGGTGGGCCCCCATCCTTGGGTTCACTCAATGCTGAATCCTACTCCTAATTGAAAGACACTGAACTAATTTCAGGAATGAACTGGACTGAATTCACTGAGATTACTGAGTTTTCCTAAGTTCTGTAATTGACTGAGTTCTACTAAGTTCTATAACGGACTTAGAGTACTACTGATCATGATATGACTGATACTATTCTATAACTGACACTGGCTCTAGGTAAACAACTAAATTGTCGGGTATTAAATACCCTCAAGACTCGATAACATGAAAAGTAAAGAAAAGCATAATCTTGAATAACATAACAATGTTCACTTGGTCAAAATTCATTCATAGAGACATTCCATCAAACACTTGTAATGTATTAAATTGTACATGAATAGGGATTACAAGTTAGCATGCTATAATGGCATTATTTCATTCTCATAGATAATTTATCAAACACATAAGAAGCATACTTGGTTCATTAAATCATAAAAACTTAGGGTTAACATGGTTACAATAATCAACTTGAAAATTGAAGGGTTTATCATGAATATAATGTCATTCAGCACATACTAGAATCAATTCTTAGATGAATTAAAACTCAAACAACATCATGAATATGAATTCAATCTAATTCAAACATAGAAAGCATAAATCATAAATCATAAATCATAAATCTTGTATTTTGAAAAAGGATTCTTGAGCTCCATGGAAGGTAAGGATCCATGGATGAACATCTGACAAACCTTAGTTGATGTGTTCTTGGAGAAATTTTTGAGATTGACCTTGATTATTGAGAACTAGGGTTTGTTTTCTCGAGAGAGAATTATCTTTTGATTTTGGAGAAAAGTGAATAATGAAGGATTTTACACATTTTTAGGGCTTAAATCCCACATCTGGGTGGAATAAAATCATAGGAAAAGACTGTTTTAACCCGGGGTGCAACTTTAACTTTTTGAGAAATTTTCCCGATCTGGACCCCGGCGCGACGTGCGCTATCGTGTTGGGCCACTAAAAAATTATGACTGGGAAATTGCATGGTGGCGCGATGCGGTGGTATCGCGTTGCCACTTTATTGGTGAACTGGAAGTGACCGCAACGCAATGGAATCGTGTTGGTACACTAGAAATTGACAATTGTAAAATGGGTCTATGGCGCGACGTGCCAATATCACGGAGCAATACTGGAAATTGACAGTTGTTATTTTAACACACTCCGCGATGCGCTACTGGCCTGAATGATGATGTTTAATGACTGAAACTTAAAATCTCCATTACTTCTTACCCAGTTGTCGGATTTAGGCGAATTTTATATCAATGGAAATATAATTGAATTTCATACGCAATGGCAGGCTCAAATCTGGATATTACTAAGTATTCTAAAAATTTTATTTAGGATAACCCTTGTACTGATGGTTAATCTAGGCTAGGGAAATATAGGGTATTACAATATCTCTCCCTTGGGAACATTCGTCCTCAAATGTGGCTAGTTAAGCTAAGAGAGTACGGACAGACAAAGTTTACGTGCTAAACTAGACATGCACAACTGAAGCATGATTACGTGACTAGTCTAATAGACTAAGCTTACATTCTAAACATGCATGTCTGATGCATGAGTGCATTTCTGAACAAACTAATGAATACGTGATTGAATATGCATGAACGGGAACATGAGGACATGACAAAGTCTGAATTATGATATATAAACTGAACTGATTCCTTGGATATGTGTCATGATAGGGGGATGGTCATACGACTAAACTTGGGACTTGAGAGTCAACTATAAGGACCCATTACTTCAACTGGATTTGCTATGTGAAGAGAAAATGGAAGGTTTAGATCACGATAGCTCGAGTTTTATAGTGCATTTCCCCCTTTGGACACTATGTCCCTCGAGAATGTTGACTTAGTTGAGATACTAAGGAAAAGCATGAGAGGATGCATGGGGCACCTACGAACTAAATCGTGACTGAATATCTGGGATCTGAACCAGTGACTACATCAGGAGAACTTTCCTGGTCTTGTCTGGATTTAAGTGTGTAAAACTTATTTAGGCGTTGCCCACTGGTGGCACTGGAAGCGGCACCTTGTTGATTTGGGCGATCTGACTGAGATGAAGGACGACTATATTATCTCGAAGAACTTGACTGAGGACAATCTCTGACTCTATGGCCTGGCTTACCACAGCCAAAACAAACGTCACTGCCAACTCTACACACCCTTATGATTCTTACCACACTCTCCGCAAAATGGATTAATACAACCATTGCTTACGCTATCCTGGGTCATCCATACACTGCCTGAGGATGGAGCTAGAATTGAAGACTTTGGACAAAACTGGGAATGGTTATCGCCTTCTGACTTAGGCTGACTAAAATTAAAGCTACCAATTCTATCCCTCTTATTCTCTCTCTCTCTCCTTCTTCTTAAGATTCTGCTCCCTAATCTGTTGAGCATGAACTATAAGCCTAGATATGTCTATCTCTTTAATCAACATTTTTGTTCTGCACTCCTTAACGACACTATCTAACACCCCAGATATGAACTTGCTCATTTTAGACCTATTGTCTGCCACTACATGGGAGCATACCTGGCTAACTGAGTAAACTTGAGGGAATACTCTTTTATGCTCATACTACCTTATCTGAGATTGATGAACTCTAACATTTTGGCTTCTCTCAGCACTAAGGAAAAGAATCTATCTAAAAAGGCAGTAGCAAACTCTTCCCACTCTATGGGCTCTACATCTATAGCCCTGTCTACTTTTCACTGCTTAAATTGTATATGGGATACATCTTGTAGCTGATAGGTGGCTAACTCGGCATATCACTGGAAGTCACTCCCATAAAATTTATGACTTTTTAAACCTAATCAGGAACTCTTATGGATCCTTTTATGACTTAGATCCTGTAAAGGAAGGAGGATTCATCCAGGTGAAGTCCCAAATTATGGTTGCATTAGTATTGGCCACTGGGTTAGCCGGAACAGCAGTTGGCTGTTCATTCTGAGCTACTACTAAATTGGCTAGAGTAGTGAATGCAGCTCAAAATTCTGCGTGAAAGACATATCCATCCAGGGGATCTTCCTAAATGGGCTGAGGGAATGACTGGTTTCCAATTCTTCTTTCATTAGTCCTTTTGGGAGGAATGTTATGTAAATGAAAGGAAAAAGCATATTAGACTGTAGATATTAACTTGAGCTTATGCTCACTCATACGACATGAATACTGAAATAGGGAAACTTTTCCTAAAACATCTCTTAGCCTCTTGTCCATAAGTATGGCACGCTATACACCCATGTATAAGACTCTACGCGATGCAGCTTTTCAGACTCCCTAGGAATCTATTGAACCTTAGGCTCTGATACCAAGTTTATAACTACTCGAGACTACCTCTAGTCGTCACGCAATACTTACGACCCCGAAGGACCACAAGCTAACCCATGAATGATATCAACTGTGAGCACTGAACAATAATACTAACATAAATGCGGAATAATAGGCTGAAATGCCATAAGGTTTGAAACATCTAAAATACTGATAAAATATAACATCTGCAAAACTAAATACTATCTAAAAATCTAGTCTAAAAAGCCTCTAACTGAATCTTTCTGAAAGTGGAGTTGATAGGACAATCCCCCAACTAACTTCATCTACTAAAATACTGCTAATCTAAAGTACTAAAATAAAAGCATATCCTCGATAGATAAGGACTCACTACTAAATCTGCTACTACTAGCTAAATCTGGCTAAGTGCGGTCAGGAACCTAAGCGTCTGAACCTATGATATGAAACATCATAGAACAAAAAATGGGTATGCAATCAGTACATGGGAATGTAATAGTATGCTAAATAAGGTAAGGCTAAATGAATGGGTTTATATGCATGATCAATAACTAATTGAATGATATGCAAGAGCTGGATTAGCATACATGGAGGATCTAGAACTACTGAACATACTGTGCCTACTGTGACTGAGTATACTGGAATTAAATATGATAACTGATAACTGAATATACTGATAATATGGATCACTGATAATTTGAATTATTGTTAACTAAGTGACTGTATCTGACAGTCCTGATTCTGTAGAACTGAACTAAGTTCTATTCTGAAGACTAAGACCAAAACTAAAATTATGGAAGGTAATTATCTAACTGACATACCCCAAATAAGATAAGATAACTGAACTAGGGTCCAATCTGTAATCCGAATTGGAAGGGTGTCAGTACCGTGCCACGGGTAAAGACAAGCTGAAGAGTAACCCTCTATTGGTAGGTTCCCTAAACGAGAATGGTGGTACCCTTTACTGGCAGGTAGAGCACCTTATTAACCCTCAACTAGCAAGTTTGATGTCTCAACCTACGCTAGCTATGTAGTTCTAGAATGCAAGGATTTCTTCTAAGGATCACACCCTTTACTGGCAGGTGAGCCCCCATCCTTGGGTTCACTCAGTGCTGAATCCTACTCCTAATTGAAAGACACTGAACTGATTACAGGACTGAACTGGACTGAATTCACTGAGATTACTGAGTTTTCCTGAGTTCCATAATAGACTGAGTTCTACTAAGTTCTGTAACGGACTGAGAGTACTATTGATCATGACATGACTGATACTATTCTATAACTGTAATACCTCGTACTTCTACCTAGCTTAAAATCATCCTAGAAATATTTAAGACTTGCTTTAAAAAATGAATCCACTTTTATACATGTGGAATTTTTAAGTTTTTGACTTTTTATTATGTGGGAAATTGAATAAGCTTTTCATCGATACCAATTCACTCAAATCCGACACCCGGGCGAAGAGTTAGAGTCATTTTAGTAAGACAGTGTGTCACCTGAGCCATCAACGCATCACAGAGCTGGAAAAAATGGCAATCGTCAAAATCCAGTGGACCTCCGCGATTATGACGCACCGTGCCAAGGCTCAAATTTAGAATTATCTTTTTTCCAGTGTCTCAGAACGATACCACCGTATCACGGTGAACTTCCAGGTCCCATCCAGTATTACAATGGGATTTCACCGCATCGCGCCATTATGAAATTTTCCAGTTGTCATTTTCCGGAGACAAGGCGCGATAGCGCCGCATCACGCCAGCCTGCCAAATCGAGAAATTTTGACAAAAATTAAAAGATGCATCCAGGGTTAAATGGTTCTTTTTCCATGATTTTATTCCACTCAGATGTGGGATTTAAGCCCTAAAAACGTACTTAGCTACTTATTATTCACTTTTTTCCCAATATATTAAGAACATTCTCTCTCAAGAATAAGCTTAGGTTTTTTAATTGAGGATCCAAATTCAAGACTCAAATTCAAAAATCTCTCCGTCAATCTTCGTAAAATCAAGAACAAAGGTATGCACAGTGTTCATTCATGGATTTCTTTCATCCATGAAGCCCAAGAATCAACTTTTAAATCTTGTATTGTGAATATTTTTTTGTGGGTTGATTATAGTTGTATGATTCCCAAGTTGGAATCCTTATGTGTTGTTCATGAACCTATGCTAGTAATTGGTCTGAAACATATGAAATTGAGTTGAAATATAGTGTTTTGTTGTATTAATTTGATGGTCATGCCTATGCCCTAAGTCATGCATCCTAGGTGTTTGATAAAATGCCTAAGAGAATTGAAATTATACATTATAACTTAATTGTGACCCAAGTGATAAATGCATGCTTTACCCTATGATCAAGAATGACTTCCATGATATTGTGTGCATTATTGAGAGAATGTCCATGAGATTTGGTTGATGAAAGTATGACATGTTTAAATGCAATTCCATTCATGTACAAGACTATGATAACCATGTGCTTCATGAAATCCCCAAATTAATGTATTATGAATTGTTGATATTGGTCATATGTTCAAGAAGTGTCATGTCCTGTCAGTTTCATGTTATCGAGTCCTGGGGGGTACTTTTACCCGATAATTTAGCTGTGTCCCTAGAGCTAGTGTCATGCTTTCACGATATCCTCAGTCAAGTCATGTTTAGTAGAATTTAGTCAGTCATGTGACTCAGGAAAACTTAGTAAACTCAGTAATCCCAGTAATCTTAGAAAGCTCAGTACTTCAGTAATATCAGTAGTATTCCATCATCAATGGAACTCAATTAACTAAGTCCAGTTCAGTTTAATTAATCATGTTCAGCGTCTATTCAGATGGGAGTAGGATTTAGCACCGAGTGAACTCAAGGATGAGGACACACACTAACAGTTGAGGGTGTGCTCCTTAGAAGAAATCCCTACATTCTAAAACTATGTAGACAGCATAGGTTGAGACATCAACACTAACATATGGGGGTTGATGAGGTGGATAAACACTGTAAGATGAGGGTCCCACTGTTCTCTTTTGGGGATACTTCCAGATAAGGGTCACTCACAGCTTGTTCTTACCAGTGGTGTGATATTGACACCCTTCCAATTGGGGTTATAGATTGGACCCTAAGCTAGATATATTTCTTTATTTGGGGTATGTCGGTTAGATGACTACTTCCCACAGTCTCAGTCTCAGTATCAATCTCAGTAAAAGAACTCAGATAGTTCTTCAGATTTAGGACTGTCAGAAATAATCACTCAGTACAGTACAAAACTCAGCTAGTTCCATCAGAATCTAGACTGTTAGATACAGTCATTCAGTATCAACTTTATTATTTATCAGTAACTCATGTTATCAGTATTCAATTTTAGGACTGTTAGATACAGTCAATCAGACCAGTTCTTCATAATCAGAATTATCAAAAATAGTCATTCATTTATTAGTAATATAACATCAGTTCCTCAGTACTCAATAGACTTAGTCATATAGTATCCTAGTATTAGTACTCAGATATCAGTAAATCCACGTTATCAGAATTATTGAGTCAGTGTTATTACGATCTCGATTACGGTTGCGTATTCATGCATGTATCCTCACATTCATGTTATTTAGTCAGTTAGTATTTTTCATGCATATGAACCATTATTTTCAGCCTACCTCACTTGCATACCAGTACATTCAAATGTACTGACACATTTGCACTATGGTGTTTTATACCATAGGTTTAGAAGCACGAGCTCCCGAGAATAATTATGTATATCAGACATTCAGCAACTAGACTAGTAGTGAGTCCTCATCATTCTAGGATAGCATGATTACTTTATGAATTTATTAGTTCAGTAGTTCAGAGTTAGTTGGGACATGTCCCATCAACTCCACAGATTTCAGACAGTTTAGAGTCTTTCAGACTACAGCATGTTTCAAATAGTTTATTTTAGTTTTAGGTATTGTTATACCCCATAACAGACATTATTTTATATTCAGTATTAGTTTAGTTTTGAACCTTATGGCCATACAGCCTATATTCTACATAATTATAGTATTTTATTCGGTGCTCAGTTACAGATATCAGTCATGGGTTAGCTTGTGGTCCTTAGGAGTCATGAGCACCGTGTGGCATTCCGAGTACCAAATTTGGGGCGTTACAGTAACTGACATTGGATCTAGGTAAACAGATAAATTGTTGGGTATTAAATACCCCCAAGACTCGATAACATGAAAAGTAAAGAAAAGCATAATCCTGAATAACATAACAATGTTCACTTAGTCATAATTCATTCATAGAGACATTCCATTAAACACTTGTAATGCATTAACTTGTACATGAATGGGGATTACATATTAGCATGCTATAATGGCATTATTTCATTCTCATAGATAATTTATCAAAAACATAAGAAGCATACTTGGTTCATTAAATCATAAACACTTAGGGTTAACATGGTTACAATTATCAACTTGTAAATTGAAGGGTTTATCATGAATATAATGTCATTCAGCATATCCTAGAATCAATTCTTAGAACTTGTGATCTAAATCATGGACTAAAACTCAAACAACATCATGAACATGAATTCAATCTAATTCAAACATGGAAATCATAAATCATAAATCTTGTATTTTGTAAAAGGATTCTTGATCTCCATGGAAGGTAAGGATCCATGGATAAACATCTAACATACCTTAATTGATGAGTTCTTAGAGAAATTCTTGGGATTGACCTTGATTCTTAAGAGCTAGGGTTTGTTTTCTTGAGAGAGAATTATCTTTTGATTTTGGGGAAAAGTGAATAATGAAGGGTTTTACACATTTTTAAAGCTTAAATCCCACATCTAGGCGGAATAAAATTATGAAAAAGACTGTTTTAACCCTAGGCGCAACTTTAATATTTTGAGAAATTTGCTCAATCTGGACCCCTGGCCCAACGTGCCGCTATCACGCTGGGCCACTGGAAAATGATGACTAGAAAATTACATGGTGGTGCGACGCGGTGGTATCGCATTGCCATTTTGTTGGTGAACTAGAAATACACCGCGACGAGGTGGAATCACGTTGGTACATTGGAAATTGAGAATTGTTAACTGGGTCTATTGTACGACGCACCAATATCACGGAGCAACACTGAAAATTGATAATTTCTATTTTAACACACTCCGCGATGCGCTACTGGCATGAATGATGTTTAACGACTAAAACTTAAAATTGCTATAACTTCTTACTCGGTTGTCGAATTTAGGCGAATTTTATATCGTTGGAAAGCTAATTGAATTTCCTACGCAATGGCAGGATCAAATCTAAAAATTACTGAGTATTTTAAAATTTTTATTTAGGATAATACATGTACTCAAGGTTAATCCAAGCTAGGGAAATACGGGGTATAACTAGTTAGGTCAGTCGACTCAGTTCATTGCGTTGTGGTGAAGTGGTGAGCTTTTATCCCTCAGAAGGCTTAGGCATTTCATCAGCTTTCATTCTCAGATTTGATTTGATAGATACTTTTATTTTCATTAACATTCTCATTTTCATCTGTCAGAGTGGAGGACATGTCCCGACCAAGACTAATTGTGGTTCTTTATTTAGAAGGCTTTGTTTGGACTACTATGGGTATTGGGTGATGTTGGTCGGTTCTTTGGCCGGTCAAATGTCATCGGTTATAGACATATTTTGACTTTTCTTAAGTTTGTTGGATGCTATCTTGTTATATGTTTGGAATTCATCCGACATTAGGGGATGTTCTGTTTGGTTTGGTTAGATGCAGGGGGTAATCTCCGGTCCACGTGGGACTTGAGATACCCATCACGGCCAGGACCTAGTTCGATTTGTGACACATCGCCTAAAATAATAAGTAACGGTCTAGTAAAAGAAACAACAAATTTAGAGAGCAGACGAGCAAAATAATAGAAGACAAATATAATAAAGGACCATATATACATATATACACACATACACATATACATACGTATATACATACATAAACACATGCACACAGACACACATATATATAACACTAGTGAAAGAACAAAATATACAAAAACAACCCCCAAGACCTGGTATCTGTGGATATAAGAGCTACTAATACAGGATTAGTGATAAATAAGTATAAATATGTACAATATTATATTCTAATATACAAAATAAAGTCATGTCCAAATAAGGAGATGGTACAACTCTATACGGTAAGGGCTCACCTCAAATCTTTGATCAAAGAGTCCTGAATGAGAAGAAAATCAGCAGTAATAACTTGTACTAGGACTTGTATCAAGGAAAAGGATGTAGAATTTTAGTATAAGTACCAAAACACGTGATACTCAATAAGTATCATAGGTCGACTGAGCTCATAAGAATAATTTATGAAATAAAGTAGGAATAAGCATCTACTACTATGAATAGTAAGACTATAAATTAAACTTGTCATGCCCAGAGACTGCCCCCTGGACGTCACACGATGCTTAAGACCACAAGTGATCCCAATCTAACCCTTGTACTAGCATATTACTTGAGCTACTGATATAATTACATAAAATTAGGAGTAATCACGGAAGAGATATCTTTGGTTGAACAAATTCAGAAAAAAACTATTTAAAATAATTACAGCTCTGGTTTAAAAAAATAAAACTGGAATCAAGTACATCAACTCTATTGACTATCTATGAAGCCTCTACTAATATTGAATATAGGTAGCCGGGACATGACCTCCATCTATCCTTATTCAATACTAGTGAATAAAGAAAATAGGATACTACTCGAACTATGATTGACTCAAGCCCTAATAAAAAGTCTCATCACTTACTGACTGTAAGCTGTAGACCGTCTAATTATGATGTGTAGGCTATAGATGGTACCTACGTTATGAGACAAAGTAGCACATAGACATATATGTGGGTCAGTACTTCTGGAATATACTGAGTGTGTGGGGTGAATGCATAAGTAAAACAATAACTCAATATATAAATATACTTTTAAACCAATGCATACTGAGTGTAGATGACTCACCTTGGGCTTGAATAAACAACGACTGCAAAAGCATAAACATGTTTAATGAAGCGTAAGGATAAACTTTGTGAGCCATAACACTTAGTTTCTAACAGCTTTACTTTTTGTTCTATCTTTTGGGAGGTTCTTCTAACTGACATAAACTATGTGAGCTATCATGGAGTCCAACATCTTACCTACATTGAGGAGAGTTGTTCTACATTTTCCTTCGGGGCATGTGACATCAAACTCCTACTCAACTCGGTGCTAAATACTTTTCCTATATTACTTATATGCTCATACTTTAGGAAATCCACCTTAAAATAGCATAAGGGTTTATAGAATGAAAACCAATTATGCATCTCTTTCTTTAAATCATAATTAGCATGAACCAATGTGGATTCCATATCTTGGCTTAGTATCAAAAGATCAATCTTTACTTTAAATCTTGATATAACTTACAAAGGAACTTAAGAGCATATTCTTCTTGAAATCTCAAAAACTTATACTTAGGACTTATAATATAAGCTTAAATTCTTAGAATTTCTTAACAATATTCCATGCTCAACAATCTTCTTGAAATACTTCAACAACTCCAGTCAATATAATAAAATTCAAATTGGAATATGAATCTTATAAATCAAAGGATGAATATATGTAAATCTTGATGCACATAAAGACTTTAATCTCATACTTTATTTCATATAACTTGTAACATAATATCATGCTTAAATCTCAATTGTAAATCTTTAATCAATATTTAAATCAAACTCATGATATACAAATCATAATAGAGAATCTTCAAGTCAAAACATAAATAGATGAGAACAAGTATGCACATTAATACTTAAATCACTTTATAAATCCATAAACTTAAAACAAGATAGTTTAGGTTTGAACCCTAATTGTAAATCATATAATCTTAACTTTAAAACATGTTTTGGGCAGTATCCTTGTTCATAAACCCCGCATACCTTAAAGTTCTTGGCATAGAAGAAAAACACAATTTTGGTGCTTTTCTTGAAAGTCCTTATATTGGGGAACTTGAATTCTTGGTTTTCCTTGGAGAGAAAAGAATGAAATTTAATGATCTTGGGGGATGATTAGAGTTTTTTTTAGAGGAATTTGAAGAATATGGGCAAATAATGCCCTAACTGAAGCCTTAAGTCGTATTTTTATGAATTGGGTTAAGGTGGGAAAAGACCCAATTGCCCCTCAATAATTTAAACCAAAAATTCATAACTAGAATGCGGATTAAAGGCTCATCGCAATGCGGTTTTATTGTGGTGACTTACTGGTTCTGACGAAAATGACTATAACTTTCACTCAGGTATCGGATTAAGGCGAAATTGGTATAGTTGGAAAGCTAATTCAATTATCTAAAATTTAGTGGGTCTTGAGCTGAAAAATTTTATATATTTCAAAATTTATACACGTTCAAAGTTTACCCTTGTAGGATAAAACACCAAACTTTGGACGGATCAAAGACTCTAAGCTCAACTTTGTTCTAAGTGATTTCAATGAAAAATTTTCACCTCATATGCACTTCACACACTAGGATAAAGATCATGAAACGTGCATTCAAATTATAAATCAAGAACTAGACACAACACCCTCACCGCAACGCGGTATATGTGCCAATGGGAAAAGCACCGCGATGCTGCACTATCGCGGTGACTTACTGGATTTGTGATCCAAACATAACCCAATCCTAGTCTGAAAAATTTGAAACTTCTTTGAGACATTCTTATTACACCCCTGAACATAAATTAACTCAAAAACTAACGTCTCAGGGTCGGGAAGACCAAAATGAAAATCCTTAAAGTGTAGGGGTCTTGAATATGGCTAAGTCCCCAACACTTAGTGAAAATTTCAAGCCTTAAGCCCCTCAAGTATGCAACTAAGAGTTGAATCGAGCTAAGATTAGTACGAGGTATTACAAAACTAACAGTACATAATTAGGCAATGAGTAAATACGTAAAGAAGTAAATACATATGACATACATATATAAGTGAGTAGGTGCAAATGAACAAGTGCAATACAGTATAAAATGAATACCATAAGTCATGCATACCATATACTCCTCCTCCAACATCTATATCTTTCAAATGTAGGACCCATTGGGAATACACAATATCTGTATACCTTGCTTGGACTTATACTGGGACTTTTTGATATCTGTATACCTTCCCTGAACTTGAACTTGAACTGGAACTTTAATACCAATATTACTCATATACGACCTAGACTCGAACCATGACTAAATGATGTAAAATGATACACCAACGATGAACATAATTAATAAAGTAGAGATTAAAACAAAATATTCTCAAGTAAAAAAAGAAGTTATATTGGGGAGAATAGAAATTTAAAAAAAAAAGATAATCTAGCAACTTAAAGATTTGAATACTAGACTAGATCCATGGAAGAAAAGAATGAAATCTTACATGTAAACCATACTTAAATTATCCAAGAGAGGTTCATTGAAGAGATAAGAGGGTTTCATCCTAAATTCACAAAGGGGGAACACAATATCCAAATCTATCTAGCCCTAATATGGAAAACTTAAGACTATTTATACTAGTCTTTCAAAAATAGTCAAATTAAAAACATGACCAGGTTGCAAATATGATCAAATTTAAAAAATGCTATTCACTTAAGCCCTTAATGATCTCCTTGGTTGTCGCCACTTTCTTTATAGATCCATTTGATCATGTTATTGACTTTAAAAGATCTTTTGATAATCCTTCCGAGATACTTTAAATTCTTTGTGGGTAATTGAAAGCTTCTATATTCGAGATAGTTTACATTATCACTTTTACTATCAATATTGTTGTCTTAATTTGCATGATTCTCCCCTTCTTGACACCTTGAAAAATAAAAGAGGAAACAATAACTCGACAAAATTATCACAATGCTTCAAAGCATTGTAAATACTACAAGAAGCATTCCCAGAATCAAAAATAAACTTTATTCCTTTAAGAACATCAAGAATCAATATAAGCATATCCCAAAATATCAACAAGAAATTATCACCCCAAAATGAAGTCAAATTAAACTCTCTAACTAGACCATAACTATCTTTGATTGACTTGTCATCACATATTAACAAAAAAGCATTGGCATAATCCAACAAGAATAGATCTTCAAAAAAATGAGTAGAATAATTAAAGAAACTAATATTGTGACTAGCATCAATCAATTCACTTTCATTCATAGACTCATTATTTTCTTCCCTCATTGCATTCCATAGTGGATTACCACATACTTTGTAGTTTTTAAAAATTACTAGTTCGTTAACTTCACCACAATTACCCCTATGTTCATCACTGAAATTGGTCATGTTATCTTGAAACAAAACATTATCTTTAAAGAGAAAAAAATTATTATATAATTAAGAATTAAAGCATCTAAATTCACTCTCAAAAAGACAAATGTCATCTTTCACAAGATTAGCTATGAATGAACTCTACAGGCGAAATAAGATATAGGATCAACAATCCTATGCACACTACAGAATCACTTGTTTGACCCTCAAACTTATGAATTTGCACATCATTTGTTGGAAATAATTTATCTCGCAAGAATCAACAAGTTTGGTCTCACACTTTAACTCAACTAGTGGAGTAAAGTTAAGACGTAATAAATCCTCACTATCTTCAACAAGACATATATCACCACCAACATCATGAATTTTATCAAAAAGAAAAAAATTATTTTGCTCAAAAGAACAATGACTTTCACCTATACAAAAGTTTCCTTTAAGCTCAATTAAAGAAAATAAAGCATTACAGTTATCCATTTTACCTTAAAATGCTTCTACAATTCCTTTTTTAACCTTTTTTTTAATTATTTAAGGTCACTTGAACACTTGTACATACAGTGTGCGTCTCCATCAACTCTTGAATCTTCAATGGTGGTAGACTCTTCAATATAGTTTGCTTCATGGCTTCATTTTCAAACATATCTACAAAAGAGACATTACAACTAGGAAAAGAAGAATTAACACTAGATTTAGAACAAGAAGCAAACTCTCTCAAACTATCTTTTCCTTCACTTTTCTCAATTTCCTTTTCATTCTTTCATTTTGAAATACTTCTCTCTTTTTTGTGGTTGCTCACTTACTTTCCTCAACTCAAGTTCTCTTTTTTCCACTCTTAATTTTCCATTTATCACTTCCTAACTCCTCTCAATCTTTGCACTCTCAATATTATTTAACACTGGATAACGCCAAAGAATTTCTTTTGAAGGATTAGGATGACTCTTTACTTCAATTTTAACCTTTACACTTTGAGAATCATCAATTTATTTCTTTTTAAGGATTAGGATGACTATTTACTTCAATTTTAAGCCTTACACTTTGAGAATCATCAATTTTTCTCCTCATGTTCTTTTTAGCAATGATATCTTTTTCCTCAAGCTTTGCACCTTTTCTTCTTGTCAATCTTAGCAATTCTAAATACCTTTCTTTCACCATTAAAAGAGTAAATGGCACAAAGAAATACTCTTTACCTCTTAAGTTGACACAACACTTGTTACACTTTTTATCAAATATAGCTTCTCTTTCGATTATCCAAAACCTTTCAAATAACAAATGACAATATTTAATTGGGATAACATCACATAGTACTTCATCATGAAACTTACCAAATTGGAACTTCAATAAAACTTTTTTTTTTATGTCTAAAGTTCCTTTTTCATTTGACCATGGCAATCCAAATGGTTGAGGATGTTTTCTAGTCTTCAACTTTGAGTGCTCAAGCATGCTTGAACTTGCAATATTTGTGGAACTTTTGATATGACAATCATGGCACCATAAAGTTCTTTAATTTTACCATAATATGAAGCATGTTCTTTCTTTCTTCCACAAATTGGTTAATGCATGCTTCATCACACTCATGTTATTCAACAAAATGGTCTTCATTTATTAAAGAATTCAAATCATTATTAGGCCTATGCACAACATTTCTACCATAAGTAGCAAATCTATTCACATTTTGCCTCAATTTTTTTGTAAGAATTCTATCTTCTCTTCAAACAAAACAAACATAAGAACCACTACCATTCTCATGGTTAGAATTATAATCATAGTACGAAGATTAACAAAAATATTCACCACGAGTTTCCTCATTATTATCATCAAGCCTGTAATCACTTTCTTCACTATTAGATTCATCAAAAGAAGAGTATGTGGAAGATTCATACCTTGAAGCATCATAATATTCAAAGTTGTTGTTGGAAGAATAAGAATCTCCATTCTCACATTCTTCACCATAAGATCCACTATCTTCATTTTCTTCACAATCTTCATCATAATAATTTTCATTTACCTCATTGCCATAATCTTTAATATAATCATCACAAGAATCATCCAAAGCTATGGAAGACATGCATGCAACCAAAAAAGTAGTAACAAAGTCGAAAGACCTCATAAATTTACTCTCTCACTTGTATCACTCAACACTCGTGCATATACTAAAGGTCAAGACTTTTAGATTTCACTCAATTAATCTTACCAAATCTTGTCTTTTCTTATCTCAAGGGAATTTCCTCAAATTTCTTGAAGAACCAACAACTTAATCAACTTAAAGTAAGCATCCAAGTATCGGTTCGGAGTGGAGTTTATGTAAATCAAGAAAGGACAATTAAAAATTAAAGGACATAAAAACTAATAAACATACAATGAAAGAAAAGCAAAAAGCACAAAATAAATTGGCACGAACAAATTGCATGAATAAAAATTAGTTTAACATTAAGTAAGAAGTAATACTCAAAGTAAACTAGCTAGAATTAACAAGAAAAGAAGAGCAACAAGTTGGAAGGCTATACATTAAATGGAAGATTTGGGCTATTTTTGAAATTTTCAAATTCACCTTCTTCTCTAAAAAGCTTAAAAAAAATTGAACCAATCTCCTTCAATACTTTATCATGAGCTAAACTTTGAGATACAATCTTCCCACAACTCTATCAATAACTTTCAATCAACAATTTCTCCAAACAAATACTAAATCAACAAACTCATTTTCAATCTTCTTCAAAGCTTCTAATCTCAAAAATGGCTTTCAATTTTGTAAGAAATGTATTGTTTTATTTTCAACTATGAAACAACAATATTTAACTCCAGAAACAATATCAACCAACCTCTACACCAATTTAAATTTTTTTTTGGATTTTCAAAAAAAAACAAGGATTAAGATCTATAAGAACAATTTTTTAGCTTTGCTCTGATACCAATTGATGTAAAACGATACACCAAAAATGAACACAATAAGTATAATAGAGATTAAACCAAAAGATTCTCAAGTAAAGAAAGAAATTAGATTGGGGAGAATATAAATTAGAAGAAAGAAGGGATAATCTAGCAAATAAAATAATTAATTACTAGAATAAATCCATGGAAGAAGAGAATGAACTCCTACATGAAAACTTTACCTAAAGTATCCAAGAGAGGTTCATTGAAGAAATAAAAGGTTTAACCCTAGGCTCACAAAGAAGGCACATAATGTCCAAGATCTATCTAACCCTAATATGAAAGACTTAAGACTATTTAGACTAGACTTGAACAAAAAGTCAAATTACAAACATGACCAAATAACAAATATAACCAAATTATAGAAATGGTAGTCACTTGAGCCCTTAATGATCTCTTTGGTTGCACCACTTTTTTATAGATTCATTTGAGCATGTTATGGACTTTAAAATCTCTTTTAACAATCCTTCCATGTCACTCTAAACTCTGTATAGGTGATTGAAAGCTTTCAAATTCAAGATAGTTTACATTGTCAATTTTGTTATCAATTTTTTCTATCTCGATTTGAATCACTAAATTGTTGCTATCAATCTTGCTATATCGATTTGAATCACTAAAATAGTCCATTTCTTTATAGAAAATCCTCTTTTTAAAACCAAGTACAAAAAAAGGTCATCGTACTCTTGTAAAGTTGGATATTGTTTTTCTCAATAAATCCATCCATATACTATAAAGGCGTAAGTATGAATATGTGTAAATAAATGCAGGTAATCAAATCAATTAACCCAATCCCACTAGGATAGTAAATACCATGATAATTCACCATAAGAGACATTATGAACAAAGTGGGATCACACCCTCTGATATTCTTTACCCGAAGGCCCTCACAATCCATAAAATAAAGCTAAATTAATTGCAGGAACCATACAAAGTAGTATATCTAGGGAAACAATCCTAATAAAGTAATCTATATAAACCTAAATAAGGCTTTTCGATAGTAATCCTAATACTTCCTACATCCCATTTTATGTGGCACATTTTTCTTTTCAGACTATCTCATAAAGAATGGCACCTTACTATAACTAGAAAAAGATTAACTTTAAAATTTCACTTTTACCCTTAATTGAAATGATTTACAATCACAAAAATATTCAAGGATCATTTTAGACCACAAGATTTAAAAATCTTTCTTTTTCTTAAATATTGTACCAAGTTAAAGGATGCCATATTAAAATGGGATAAAGGGAGTACTAAGTAAACAACCTAGGCTAAGGCTTAAGCACTAAGAAATAGCCAAAACTAAGGTTTGAAAGTGGATCCTACTCTAAGGCCTCAAAAATAAACTAAGAAAATCATAAATTCTCCAATATCAAAACCTTAATCCATTTATCATCTCATCCATGAGATATTTATGTCATATACAGCATAATCAAACTAAGTCTGGAAGAGAAGATGTTGTAACCTACTTGGTGGTCAAATAGTGCACTTGTGGTTAATAACACCTTGGCCTTTCCTTTCCATATAGACTCTGACTGCTACCATACTATCGAAAATATAATCTACTCATTAACATGAGAAAATTGATAGGCATATTGAAATTTTATTCAATTGGTCAAAATTGGGTCAAAATTGACCTGTGAACCAACAATTACCAATTGCATGGGTCAAGAAGCACATGCTCAAAATTGAGGGGAAATAGGGTTCAAATCGGGGCTTAAAACACCAAAGAAGAGTTTCAAAAGCTCAAGAATTAAATTTGAGAATATATGGAATTAAACTTGAATTTAAAAGCAGAATGGAAATTTAATTAGGAGACGAGATATAAATGTACATAAGTTCCAGAAATTAATTTCCCAAACTTACCCAGCTCCCAAGATCAATTCTAAGTTCCAAGTTCATGAAAGTGGTAAAAGAATGAAGCAAAGTAATTATATACTATTAGAGGTCCTTTCTTCGCGAACGTGGGAGCCCTATTGCGGAAGCGAGGATCCACCAGAGCTAACTATCGCCTTCTTGATAGTCCATTCATGATCAAAAAAAATAACCTGGCTTGAGTCCTATTGACTCTTTATCACAAAGGAGAAGGTCAATAAAACTAGACAGTCACAAATACAATGACCAAGACACAAATGCAAAGAACAATTGGAGGTCGCACCAGGTGTTGTTGCACCAGCAATATTCTAAGTCCAAAAATACTCTAAATGGGTCCTCAAGATTTGTATGAACCCCTTAAATACAAACCAAATATGCTACCCTATCAGAAATAACATGTCGGACTCAATGAAATAAAAGAAATTGCCTAAGGGGATTACTTCGATGAAATGTTGACCAAAGTCAACACTTTGTTGGTTTCTATAAAATCCACTCAAGTACCTAAAATGAGTTTAGAAGCCTCAAAACCCAAATCAAATGTCCCTCTAGCCCAAAATCCATACTACAGAGCTAACGGAGCTATTAAAATTTTCATCTGAGACCATTTACTAAGAATGTTGACTAAATTAAAACCCTCTAACTTTAAAAGCTCCACAATATAAAAATTAGTTTTAAACCCAACCAATCTCCATGGAGATACAACCATCAGTCCTAATAAGTCATAAATACTATGTAGCAACTACAAAAATGTTGAAAATAGAAAAATACGTGAATAATAAGAGAATGACCAAAGGGGTCATTATAACATACACTACTAAAAGGACTTATTGCCCTAGTACAAGGAAAAGAAATATGTAAAGTCTTAAATAAGTAAGGATATTGGGCCCATATATCCCCCTCGATCTCCAAGGTAGCCTCCTCGAATGGATAATACCTCCACTAAAACTTAACCACATGAATCTCTCTAGACCTGACATTTCTATTTCTAATAGAAATTGGCTCTTCCTTGAATGTTAAACTATCATCTAATTGAACTGAGTCCCACTGGAACCCATGAGACTCATCTAGAATATTCCATTAAAGCATATACAATGAAAAATAGGGTGAACATCCAAAAGTACTAGAGTTTAGGACAACTCATTTACAACATCAACAACTTATTGAGGGATCTCAAATGGACCTATATGCCTAAAACTGAGCTTTCCATTTTTCCCAAACCTCATCGGTCTCTTTGATGAGTAGTGAATTTACCACTAAATTTGCCCTCATTATTCATGTACATTACCTTGTTACGGATGAACAAATTAGACATAATTGTGATAAGATGCACTAATATCCATATTTTGCAGAAATAGAGTTAAGGAGATAGATAGATGTGGATTGAAGCTCAAATGATCAAAAGGGGAGCAAGAAAGTACAGCTGAAAACCTAAAATAGAATGGGCCTCAGGTACTGCGGTCGCGATAGTCAAGGATGGTCAATCAATCATGATCGTAGAGGCAAACTGTGTTTGTGTATCTGCGATTATAGCTAGACCTACAAGATCGCAGCCTAGCGAAGGATTTCAGCCCAAGGGCAAAACTGTTATTGCACATACTAATCCCAATTTGACAAAAATGACTCAAAAACCATCATGATAAAAAGAATTCTATCTTCCCCAATTATTTTAGGGTTTAGTTTAATGTAGTTCATAGCCTTCATTTTGGAGAAGAAAATATTGTATAAATTTTGGGTGAAGAATACATTGGAGACTTTCTAAGTAGAAGATTTGCTCACTTCCATTGTTGATATTGTGGGAGAACCAAGTTTGAAGTAACATTTGCTTAAATCCTCAACAATTCAATTCAATGGAGATCATGGGTATATCTATGCTTATTTATCTTATGTGTAGCTAGATCTCCCTCTTGGGTTATGTGTGAATAGGGGTTAAAGTGTGTGTGGGTTGTTATTGTTAGCATCTATTTGGTAGTTCAAGTTTTTCATTTTTATCATTGCTATGCTATTTTGGTTGGGATTTGATAGGTGAAAGACACAAATACCCATATGGGTTTGATGAGTGAAAGCTCCAAGCTCTAGAAATTTCAAGGTCATCTTCGAAAGAAGGGTTTTGAGTGAACTTTAGGAATTCATATCATCCTTAAAAGAGGGATATGGAGACCAAAGCAATGATAGACAATTATGTGTATAGTTTGCTAAATTTTCACTATCTTAGACATAAGGGTGTATATGAGGTTAACTATGCCATGAGTAGCATCCTAGAAATAGAGATGTCTAGATTGAGGTTGTGGTTACTAATTGTTGAACACACCTATTAGGTATTCAAAAAAATCAATGGGTGAAAGTTTGGTGTTTTGTTGCAAGACTAGCATCAAAATCTATAACCAAGCCTACCCATATTTGACTTACTAAATTGACGTTGATGACTAACTCCCACATGTCACTCTCTTAGTAGTGCATAATCCCAAGATCCGTGTTTAATTATTAAAACTCTAATTTTTCATAACTCCTAATTTATACTAGAAAAACCTAAAAAGAAATATTAGTGTAGGAGCCTATCTCCCCCATTTTATCTTTTTGTACCATTTTGTTTGAATTTAACTTGTATTTATCATTTCAAATTAATTTTATCTCCACTCACATTATTCCTCATGGATTCGACCCCGACTCTAAAGTTGGGTAAATATATTTACAATGACCTTCTTTCACTTAAATTGACGTATACGTTAAGCATTATAAAAAAAAATGGCACCGTTTCCAGGGAACAATTTGGCGTATTAAGTTAGTTTGGAATTTTAGTTACTTGCTTGAATTCAAGCTTGTATATATTTGTTTGTGATTTTATTTTATAGGTAGAGTTTATTTTATTTTTATTTTTTTATGGCATCTTCTGAAAAATATGATATTGGTAGTTAGAAGTCCTATCTTGATGATCCATATCCATATCACGATTTACCACACTTCATGAGAGATTGTCACTATGCTTCTTGGAGAGAGATGGATTTATTATCTCAATCCTATAGGGAGTATAGGTAATCTTTGTGTAGTGGTTGAGATGGACATTGGAGTGATTGTCTACGTATCCCCTCCCTCCATTATACTAACCAAGTTGCTAGTTCTTCTTGTGAGATTGATAGATATCATGAAGAGAAGAAGGAAGAGCGAGATACCAAGTCTAATAATTGTGACCCAAGGTTACAAGAAATTTTAGACCAGTTAGATGCAACGGAGGATAACCTAAAGCAAATACATCAAGATTGGACAAGTGTCAAGAAGGAGGTTATTAGCAAAGAAGAAAAGCTTAAAACTTTTATTATCATGCCCATTACCCAAGAGAAAATTGGTCAAGAAGAGAAACCAAGCTATGATGATGAGCTTGGTAGTGAAGTCTCTTCGGTATCTTCCTAATCTTCCTTATCATATGAGGAAGAAGAAGTCACAAAAAAAGGAATGGTGTTAGAGTCTCAAGCAGAAACAAATCAAATCCTTTATGACAACTCTAGCTCATTTCGGGGTGAAGATACTTTGGAAGAAACAATTCCAAGACAAGGTGTTAGACCTCGTTCAACCCACCTTTCAACATTAAGCATAGAGGATGTGATGAGGATCCATCCATTTGAACAAATGGAGGATTGTGGGGATGTTGAGTCTAACTTTTATATTTTGGAATTGGTCATTCCGAAGGAGTACATGGAATCTCATCCATCAAAGGCCAATATACTTAATTTTTTATGTAAAAGGAATGGCATATTGATGTGCTTACTTTTACCCAAGGAACAAATTAGGAAGTTTGATGTGAAGTTTAGTAAAAGGTTTAAGTCTTCAAAATGGTAAGATCGAAGCTTGCTTGCCATTTTACCACCTCTTTCAAGTTTCAGCTTGGAAGATTTGAATTTTTTGTCCCTCTACCGCTTATTTCATATTGAACAAAAGTTGAGATGAAGATTCAAGTTTTCTATGTAAAGACACAAAGGGGAGGAGTGGATCCGTCGTGCTACGATGTTAAATTACGCACTCGATAAGAGGCAACCTATCATGCCACAAATAGTGGCATATATCCTTTTATTTATGCATGCTAGGGTAGATTTTGGTTTTTATTTTTTGTGCATGCATAATCCCTACAATGTGGTTCCACGAGGCATTTTAATCAAAGTTAAGAAAGAAACTTCCAAAATTGGAAAGTTTGTACAGAGCAGCAAATGTAGAAAACTCGATTATTGGGTCTTAATTATCATGATCATGGTCCATGTCCCCGTAATCGTGGAGGCTGAGTGATTGCGATTGCGGAACTATTACCACGATTGCGGTCAATCTAGTTTAAAAGAACATCTGAATACTCATTTTTCCCATATCCATCTCTCAATTCCTTTCATAATCCTCTTTAATTTTTGGTATTCCATTGCATATCCAAGGATCAACTCACTAGTTTGCATTACTAAAACCAGTAAGTGGTCAAACTTTCTTTGGTTTTGATATGGAATTAAATGCTTAGAACTTAAAGCGTATAAAAAGTCCTAAAATAGTGATTGTATTGATAATAACATATTTGTTTGTAATTTTTGTTGTGGTTGGATATTGTAGTTGGTGTACATGATAATAGGGAAGTCTTGAGTACCCAAGTTTGAGCTTTAAAAGGTTAAAGTAATCGTGTACCCCATATGTTTGATTGAATGCCCCAATGCATGTAGTTTGATTTTTTTTCATATTTAGGGGCTGCAATCACACACTATAGGCTTGAATTTATTGATTATAATGCTACCATGCCTAGTTAAAATGAGGAATTGGGATTAAAATTGCATTCTAAACACTGTGCAAAAACTGTAATCCCTGGTCTCAGGTACTGCGATCGCAATCCCGATGACCGCGATCGCGCTACCACAGTCGCGGTCAGCAATCCACGTTTACCTTACCTTAGAGAAAATTCTGGTAGATGTCAGCTCACCCTTAATGACTCCCAAAATTGCCATAACACTACCATGTGGGTTTATCTAATTGGTCTAACATGTTGTTGGTATGATAACACTAATATTGGCCTGAGTTGACATTAATTATAGGATCTAAGATCCACAATGAGAGATTACGACCACATCAGATTCATGGTCGTAGAATGCTAAAGACAATACAACAATGACATTCTGAGAGCCAAATTATTATTGGAGAGAGATGTGTGCATCAATGGTATCCCAGAATAGTATCCAAGGTTTTTTGACAGGCATGCTACTTTCGAGTGGATATGCTTTGTTTTGGATCCTTATAAAGCAAACGATCAATGGGTGTAGGAATTTTATGCAAATTTGAGCGTTATCTCTCTTGCAAACCTAGTAATGAAGATTCGAGAAAGGTATATGCATTTTGGAGTGCAACAGCTTAATGAAGTGCATGTACTATAGGGTGCTGACATAGTAGATTCGAAGAAAAGGGCCACAAGCCAAGAACCTGGATGGCCAATATTCTTTGCCCAAACAGAGAGATTTCCTGGGTCGCTACCAAAAGATAGATCTCCACACAGAAATTCTCAGCAGAGGTAAAAATCTAGTTGCACATTATCTGTAGTAGAGTCTCACTATGTACCCATATGACATCTGTCACCGATTTGTGAAGTCACATGGTAGCCTACCTGATGACTAACATTGATTTAAATATGGGCCAGATTGTACTTAAAAAATGGAGGCAATACAAGATTCAAGGTGGTACACTTCTTCCCTTCCCTTCTTTTATTACTGAACTGTATAGAAAATTAGGAGTGGAGGAGTATCCTATAGATACCTGGGTAAAACCAAGTCCTCACATTAATCTACTTAAAATAAAGGCCAAAAGTGCACCTGGGCACAACAAGAAATGAAAATTTGACTCAAACAAGCCAACAGCTGAGGATCCTAAATCTTGTAGTCCATACACCACTGGACCTTTGGATAATTTGGATGTTGATTTCAAAGCCATTAGAGAGATATTAGTTGGTTTGCCTCAAGGATCGGGGAAGCCATCCACTAGGTGACATTTATATGTGTTCATTACAGATTATGAGGAAAATAAGAAGGAACAGGAGATACAAAGTGCTACAACAGCCAACCTAAAGAGCGTTTATACAATCTTGGCCACATCTCACAGGGACCTCAAGGCGTCACATGAGAAGGTGTTGAAGAGAAAAGAAAAGAGATAAACTCTTCAACAAAATGTGGAAAGGGGTTAAGGGCCTGTGGAAGACTCTAAAGCCTAATGCCAAACTCCCTTCTTCCAGTCTTAACAGTGATGATGAAGCACCTATTAAGTGGTCAAATATTGAGGATGATGATGAGGATACAGGTTCAGTAGAAGAGAGTGACTCGTGATGCATATTTAAGAAGACCCTTTTACTTTTGCTTGATGGCACTTGCAGTGAGGACACTGTATTTTTATGGGTAGGGGTGCCCCCAGATATTTACTTTGATGATTATTTTTGGTGAATGCTTTGGATATTATTTTTATTCTATTTTGTGGATGTTGCATTATTGAGGCACTCTGATGGTGCCCATATTTAATGGATTATCATGATTTTCTTTTATTTGTAGTGTTCTTGTAAGTTAATTTTATTTTGATCTTGTCGATGCATAATTAGCTTTGCCCTATGATGGATTGAGTGACGATCTTCTTAAGGGTAAAGCATCGTCTTTAGGTTTGAGATGTAGGTGCAGGGGAATTTTGAGTACCCGTAGCATTAAGTGTCATTAATACAAGGGAAGCCTGAGTACTTGTAGCATTATACTTTGTTAAGTTTGGGGAACTTTGTACACCATTGGTGAAGTCTGAGTAGCCATATGGTTAGTTAGCCCATTTTGAGCCAAGATATGAGACTAGGGCTTTTGTTGTAGCCATAGTTTAGCAAATTGTGCATAGTGCTATTGCCAAACAAACACCCCCCTCCGTCCAAAATTTTGAAAAAATCAAGGGCATGGAAGTGAGCAATTGTGTAAGAAAACTTCTTCTCTTTTTGTGACTTCATAAGTTATTGACTTGTAAATAATGACAGATGCTCCAATTTTGTCTCTCACGGGAAGGACAATTGAACCTCTTCAACAAGTTTTACATGCCATGTATGGTTAGATTTTTGCATGCGTCTCATGTATACTTGTGTTATCTAGAACTTGCCCGTTAGTCTTTCAAAGCTAATGTTGATTGTATTTGGTTAGAGAAATAATCTTAGGCCATCCTTTTGATTTTAGAACCCACACTATCCTAAAAACCCTTTCTATGAATAATTACAATCCCTAGTTACCCCCTTTGAGCCTTTGGACCTTTCTTTGGAAAACGCATTATAAGTCGTGAACCATTCTTTCTATCCCTCTTTTGAACCATACCCTCCTTGGACTTAAAAATGCAACTTAAGGTTAAAAGCCTAAGTTGGGGGTGGTAAAGTTGATAGAAGGAAGTTTGAGTCCACAAAGTGTTAGTAGAATGCCAAAGGTGCCTAAGTGATGTAAACAAATATTTAGAAAAAGAAAGGATCTAACAAAGAATAGAATTGAACAAAAGGTTCAAGAAAAAAAAAATTTAAAAATGGTGAACAAAGGAAGCGAATTGTAGGCATGCTGTTCCCAAACAATATCCTACCCTAACCCAAATTTACATTACAAGCTTAGAAAGTCCTTTGAGATCTCCAACCATTTACTCTCTTTGTAGTGGCGATTGAAACTAAGGGCAAGCCTATGGTATAACACTTGTTGCATTGAGATTTATTTTGTGAGAGAGAGAGTTTGTGTACTTAAAATTCCTTGTTGCATATTTTGTAACTTGATGTGAGGTATTCTCTTTCTTATGAGGACAGCATGTGAAACAAGTTGAGGTGGGTGATCTTGTCACTTTTCGGAAATGAGGCAAATGGAGTATAGCTTAGATGTTGTCAAAAGGGAGTCACTTCTAGAGTATTGGTTTTTGTAGCTTGGTCACTTTTAAAAGTCCTATGTAGCCTTGGTTTTAGTATTTTAGAAGGAAGGGTGTAGCGAAGTTAGCTTAGCCATGTGCAATGAGCTATTTATGGTTGCAATTAAAGTTAAGGTCATTGTGATCTTTAAGGCATAAAGGTTGGGCTTAAATGATTGTGTCTCATAATAAAAGGGAGTGTTGCTTGAGGACTAGAAAATGCTTTAAGTTATGGGTATTGATGAGTGGTGAGTTTACCACTAAATTTGCACTCATTATTCGCGTACATTACCTTGTTATGGATGAATAAATGAGACAAAATTGCAATTAGATGCAGCACTTCTTCTAGGCATAGAGTTAAAGGGTTGGAAATATGTGGATTGAAGCTCAAAATGATCAAAAAAGGAGCAAAAAAGTAAAGCTGAAGACCTAAAATAGAATGGGCCTCAGGTACCACAGTTGCGAACTACTGACCACAGTTGCAGCATTCAAGGATAGTCAATCAATTTCAGTCGCGGAGCAAACCGCAATTGCGTACCCTCAGTCGCAGCCAGACCTATGCAATCGCGGCCTAGTGGAGGATTTTAGCCTAAGGGTAAAATTATAATTGCACATACTGATCCTAATTTGACAAAAATGACTCAAACCCTATCATGATAAAAGACCACCATCTTTCACAATTTTTTTATGGTTTAATTTAGTGCAGTTCATAGCCTCTATTTTTGGAGAAAAAATATTGTATAAATTTTGGGTGAAGAATACATTAGAGACTTTCTAAGTGAAAGATTTTCTCACTTCCGTTGTTGATATTGTGGGGGAACCAAGTTTGAAGTAACATTTACTTAAATCTTCAACAATTCAATTTAATGGAGATTATATGTATATCTATGCTTATTTATCTTATGTGTAGCTAGATTTCTCTCTTAGGGTTATGTCTGAATAGGGGTTAAAGTGTGTGTGGGTTGTTATTGGTAGCATCTATTTGGTAGTTTAAGTTTATGGGTTTTATCATTACTATGCTATTTTGGTTGGGATTTGATGGGTAAAAGACCTAAATACCCACATGGGTTTGATGAGTAAAATCTCCAAGCAAAATAAGGGTTTTGGGTGAACTTTAGAAATTCATATCATCATCGAAAGTGGGACGTGGAGACCAAATTAATGATAGATAATTATGTGTACAGTTTGCTAAATTTTAAATATCTTAGACATAAGGGTGAATGTGAGGTTAACTATGCTATGAGTATCATCCTAGATTAAGGTTGTGGTTACTAATTGTTGAACACATCTATTAGGTATTCAAAAGAATCAATGGGTGAAAGTTTGGTGTTTTTTTAAAAGACTAGCATCAAAATCTATAACCAAGCTTACCCATATTTGATTTACTAAATTGACGTTGATGACTAACTCCCACTGTCACTCCCTTAGTAGTGCATAATCCCAAGATCTGTGTTTAATTATTAAAACTCTAATTATTTGTAACCTTGAATTTTAGCCCAAGGGCAAACCGCAATTGCGTACCCTCAGTCGCAGCCAAAATTGTGTGATCGCGGCCTAGTGGAGGATTTTAGCCCAAGGGTAAAACTGTAATTGCACATACTAATCCCAATTTCACAAAAATGACTCAAACCCTATCATGATAAAAAGACCTCCATCTTCCTCAATTATTTTATGGTTTAATTTAGTGCAGTTCATAGCCTCCATTTTTGGAGAAGAAAATATTGTATAAATTTTGGGTGAAGAATACATTGGAGACTTTCTAAGTTGAAGATTTGCTCACTTCCATTGTTGATATTGTGGGAGAACCAAGTTTGAAGTAACATTTACTTAAATCTTCAACAATTCAATTCAATGGAGATTATACGTATATCTATGCTTATTTATCTTATGTGTAGCTAGATTTCTCTCTTGGGGTTATGTGTGAATAGGGGTTAAAGTGTGTGTGGGTTGTTATTGGTAGCATCTATTTGGTAGTTCAAGTTTATGGGTTTTATCATTGCTATGCTATTTTGATTGGGATTTGATGGGTAAAAGACCCAAATACCCACATGGGTTTGATGAGTGAAAGCTCCAAGCAAAAGAAGGGTTTTGGGTGAACTTTAGGAATTCATATCATCCTCGAAAGTAGGACGTGGAGACCAAAGTAATGATAGACAATTATGTGTATAGTTTTCTAAATTCTAAATATCTTAGACATAAGGGTGAATGTGAGGTTAACTATGCCATGAGTATCATCCTAGATTGAGGTTGTAGTTACTAATTGTTGAACACACCTATTAGGTATTCAAAAGAACCAATAGGTGAAAGTTTGGTGTTTTGTTAAAAGACTAGCATCAAAATCTGTAACCAAGCTTATCCATTTTTGATTTACTAAATTGACGTTGATGACTAACTCCCACTGTCACTCCCTTAGTAGTGGATAATCCCAAGATCTGTGTTTAATTATTAAAACTCTAATTATTCATAACCTCGAATTTATACTAAAAAAGCCCAAAAAGAAATATTAGTGTAGAAACCAATCTCCCTATTTTATCTTTTTGTACCATTTTGTTTGAATTTAACTTATATCTATCATTTCAAATTAATTTGATCGCCACCCACATTGTTCCTCGTGGATTCGAACCCGACTCTAAAGTTGTGTAAATATATTAATGACGATCGCCTTGCTCTTAAATTAACGTGTAAGTTGAGCGTCATCACTCTTCATGAGCGATACCTACAGAAATACACAATCACAAACTCCAAAACCCCTATTGCATTAATCAGACTGCACCTAGATAACCCATTGTGATTATGAGGGTCTCTCTGTAAACATGAAGAACAAGCTGGGCCGGACCCCATAGGGTCCTTTATCACAAATACAAAGGAGCCGTCATGTGTGCAGGCGAATTTCTCAAGCCTTTACGAACATGAAGCTTCTTCTACGAATGTGGAGAACAAAAGTTTCGTGCACTAGCAAAAACATACCAACAATATCTTAAGCATAAAATGACTTTGAATGGGTCCTTAGGATTCATTCGTAGTATCATTAATGCAAACCAAATATGTTGCCTTATTGTGAATGACATTCCAGACTCAACAAAATTTCCAACAGGCATTGTTTTTTCAGCATGTTTACCGAAGTCAACACTTTTTTAGTTTTCTCTAAAATCCAACCTAGCACACAAATGAGTTCGAAAATCGTAGGAACCAAACTAAATGTCATCCTAGCACAAAATCCATGTTCCGGAGCTAAGAAAATAGTCAAAATTTTCATCTGTGGTCATTTACTAGAAGCTTTGACGGAATTCAAACTTTTTAACTTTAAAATCTCCAAAACTGGAAAGGTAAGTAAAAACCCAATTGAACTCCCCGAGAGCCATATTACCCATCCCAACAAATCATAAATAATAGGGAGGTTCAATATATGGAAAATGAATAAAAATTAAGAAGATGACATGAAGGATCATTACACATCATCTTTCCCCTATCCACTCAATTATTAATAGGAAATATAACCCGTAAGTCCTCAAGAATCTTTAATTATCAATATTCATTCACTACCAAAGGTATGGTTATGCACTAACTCAAACCTCTACTTAGATTTGAAATCCGACAGTTAATTGTTTCAAAGCTCAAATTTTTACAATTCGATCCACCGTAGACGTGAATCATTTCGAGTGAATAATATATCAAAAGAATCAAGAAAACATGACGAGCTAATAAACAAATTTTGAGTTGATTAGAGGAGTATTTGAGTTGATGTCCATCGAATGGATTTGAAGCTAACTCACATTTTAAAATTTGACCTGCTGCAAATGTGATTCTTTTTAGTGAGTAATATATCAAAGACTCAGAAGAGAAGAGTTCATATCTAAAATATGGGACTATTTAGAAGAGATTTGAGATGATTGGCATTTTGAAAAAAAATTCACCTTTTTATGGAAAATGAATAGTTCAGTGTGTAAATATTGCATAACAGTGTATATGAGAATATATATATATATATATATATATATATATATATATATATATATATATATATTATATGATATATACTTATACACTTTTTATACATTTTAAATATATTCTAATATATGGAAGAGCCATGGAAAGCTGCTTAAGGCAATCCTGTTAGCTACCTAGGGCTATTTTTGTTGTTTCACCAAAGAAGTCATTTTAGTTAACTAGCACTTTCCATTGTTTATCTGAGTAATCACTTACGTGTCTTTCAGGTGGTCTGTCTAAGCTAAATGTGTTAAGTGGATGGGAGAGTATTTCAATGTGTTTCTATATTCTATCTCAATTTTTTGGGTAAAGCAACTTCCTACTTTGAAGGTTGTGATTCCATCACCCCTGTGAGTTTTCTTTAGTCAATGCTTTATTTTTTATTTTAAAATTGTTTGGCTTGGAATTCCCTTCATTTGGTTGATGTTTCGACTCCATAGAATATTATTGTTTTTTATTTCTTCTTGTTTCAACTTGGTCCATTCTTCTGAGTGACTTCCTCCTTAGTTTATTGTGTGCTCTTTTAGATGTTTTGTTAATTTCTTCTCTCACCTTAAGAACCTATATTTTGTTTGTCCTAATTAATTTTTAAAAAAATCAGTTTGCTATTTGGGTGTCTTTATCGCTTTAATTTTGTATGTTTTGCTATAAAATTAAGCTTCAATATGTTACTGCTGATATATTCATTTGCAATGCTATTATTTGCAAGTGGCTTGTGGATATGTTTGTTATGCATATTAGGTGTTCGATGAAAATCCTTTCCCATAAAACACTATTATAAAAAGCCTCGGTTGCAGTTTCTATCTATTAACTTTAGCTTTGGTGCTTCCCAGATTGTTACCATTATTCCTTATTCTATCATAATGCTTCTTCTACATCTCAGGTAAGCTTTGAATCCATTGCTACTATTTTATGCTAATACAGATATTACATCCATGGCGCTTATACAAATTAGATTTTAAGACAATGTTAATCTCTTCTCAAGTTTTTTTGGATAATATTTATAGACAGTGTAGTGTTGAATTTAATATATAAATAATGTGTGTGCATATATTTTCTATACCACTTCAATATCCTTTCCCATCAAAGATCTCCCTACTTATTTTTAATTGCTAATATTTTATTATAATTTAATTCATTAGTTTACTCTATCATTTGTTGTTATTTAATCTGCACTTTCTCCTCCCATAATAAAACACGAACTGCCATAATCGATCAATTACTTCCTGTGAATGCCATCACAAAAGAAACTATAGACTGGAACTTAAGGTTTAGGTTGTCGAGAAGTTCCGACCTCGCGAGAATAGAGACCAAAGTAGGCATTTTCAGCTAATACTTGTACAAGATGGAATCGTAAGTTTACTTATACCTTTATTCTCACTTAAAAAATGATGTTGATACTCAAGATGTTTACAAAAATTATTATCTATGAAAACTTTATAAACTACAAGTTGAAGCCTCATAAAAACAATAACACTGAAAGTTCTAACAACTTCCTCTATAAATTCTACCCGCATATCTAAAACTTTCTCTCCTTTAGTTGGCTACAGGAACAATAGGTTTCCACAATATTACATGGTGATGACATTTCTAAGTATGAGAGCTTGTTTTCTCTTTTCAAGACATATTTGGTTTCGTGGGGGAAGTTAGAGAGCCCCATGGTTACTCAATATAGACCGGTATGTATGAATGGGTGGTTGATAGATACAGAGGCAATTACCAATAGCGGTGGAATAAAAGTACCCTTGCCTGCTTCAAGAAATTTAAACAACTTTATTTTTAAGCTATTAAGCACCTACGCCCAAGTGTTAAATTTGGTAAGCTCCCAATTTATGCCTTTGTCCTTTTTACCCACCAACTAGTTGTGCCCTATAAATCAAAGTAATTGCTAACGTCTTATTTTTCATTACATCAAACTTACTGACAGTAGTAGCTAACTGAGCACCCTACAGTAATCGTCCTACCAAATTAACCACTTTCAAGAAGCGATTGTGATAAACTAGAGATGACCTAATTGCCCCTGCACATAAAATTCAATAATTTTTTCCTCTACTAACTAAAATATATTTGCACTAACAACTGCTACTTTGTTATATTGATTAGCAAAAAACCCTTCATATTTACTATATGGAATGATTTAGCTGATAATAAGAGAGCTACATTATTACATCACTTGCATGAGTACCCTGTAATTATTGCTTAGCATATAGGCATTACTGAATTTCATGATGGTTATGTTGTTTACATTAGCCTCTGCAACTCTTCCATTTTACCTCTATGCTTTTTTCTGTGTTGAACTAAAATTTCTCTCTACCTTTTACATACGAAACTATAAGATTGGCCACAAGATATCAGATAACGGCCTTAATAAATTCTCATTACGTGTAGGCTACTACATTGATGAACTAGTAGATATTAAATTATCCCCCCATCATAATGTTGTACTACTCAAACACTGCTACTAAAAAATATATTTTCTATTTAACCTAACCTTTTCCAGGGTAAAAGACAATGAACAAATGTCAGTATCTTACGCTTTAAGAAGCTCATTGGCAACACCCTCCTTACTGAATCTTGCACATATTAAAGATGAAGTACTATTTATATCCATTATTCTGGAGTACTCATCTACGGTTAGTTTATTCTATAGCATGTATATGTATGTACTAGTTATTACCATAACTGAGAAAAACTGACTAACCTTACCTATAGAATACAAGCACAAGAAAAAGTCTATGTTTGCAATAAAGTACATGAAAAAATTAACAGTACAAGTATCAACCAGCCAACTAAATTTAGGGCTTACCACCCCATGCAAAAAAAACCAAAAACACAAACTAGAATCGGTTGTTGTCCAAACTCTTATCATAAATATCTTCAAAGAAATTTCTAATGTTACTGTGCATTACTACGGTAGGTACAAACTTTCCCTGTGAAAGGAATTATATTTCTTCCTGATCGTACCCCGTCATTTTACTTGCTAGCCTGATCACACTGCAATCACTTTGTACACAGCATGACAAAAAAATTAGTTTGGTGCTTTAACTATAAGCTAGAACTGATGTTAGTCCCTAGGAAATAACTACTTTTACCGCATCCTATAAACTCTTTATTGTGCACTTTTTCCTCCCTTTTATTATATTAAAATCTGAAAATTGTTATTTAAATTAAGAGTGATGTAAATTAGGAAAATATAACTAGTCTTTCTCCAATTCAAATAGAGGCCTAAATGATGAAGAAAGGTAAAGCTAGACAACTTACCCATTTGGATTGTATAAGATCACAATCGGTCAAACAAAAAAGTGCATGATAGTTCAACATTGTTCCTTCACTTTCTTGTTAAAATTTTTGATTAACAATGAAGAAATGAATTGTGTTAAACTCTCTGTCCTCCTGAGTTTATTTTTTATTTCTCTTTGTTGTTTGATTTTTTTACTAAGCTAAATCAAATTTTAGGAGCAAAATTAATAACACTTAAGTAAAACAAAATGAGTTGAAGTTAGAAGAAAAAAATTTTTGCATTGGGAAAACAAATGATAGAGAAAAGAAATCTGTTGCATAAAATCTTGATTTCTATATTTAGCTTTATATTTTTTAGCCCACTTGTTTCTTATTTTCTGTTAAACCCAACATTTGTACACAAAAAAGGTGGCTAAGACACCTTAAAGCCAAGAAAAAATAACCATTTGATATTGCATTCTAATCTTGACTTTTGAACATAATCAGTGTTTTGGGGTAAGATATTCAGGATTTGAGTTAAAGCTATTGAGTTTTGTAGAACTCGTAGATTTAGGTCTACCTCCCTCTTGTTGTTCGTTCTTCACTATGATACTAATAATACTCAAGTAAATTCTCTATGTAAGTGTGTACATGGCTGGGTGTTACCAGGTAGTAAGTAAATTCACTGACAGTTTAGTTACCAGGTAGTTCGTTTAGTTTTTAGAGTCAATTCCCTATTTTGAAGTCTTCACTAGTTTCAAATGCCCACTAGGCAAAGATTTTAGTGAAATAATCTCAGATGCAAATTTTGACTGCACCAGTAGCTCCAAAATATTAATTTTAGGCTAGGTAGACCTTTAATTTAGGTCTTGATGCACTCAATCTCATTTCAACCTATAGGTCAAAAAGTTGAAAAATTAAAAATATGGGTGTGGAACCCACATTTGGTCAAAAAATCCCTAATGAAAAATTTGACTTTGCCATTCCATCTGAAACATCAAATTTGGCATGGTTACATAGTTCATTTTCATAAATCAAATTCTAAATGAATCCTGAGGCCTTAGCAGAAACTTGGAAAATTTCCAAGTTTCAGCTAATATTTAGTGTCGAAAAGGATAGTACGATCATCCCAAGAGGTATTGCACTGGAAATACTTGCTCCTGTATCCTGTGTGCAATTGCAACCCCTAGGTGTGCAATAACAACACATGGATACCTGAAGGGGCTATAAATAAGGCCTCTAGGTCGCGAAATTACCCATTTCCAACCACTCACTTAAAATAAAAGCCCTAATGAGTATGATAACTCAAAATTAAGACTTTTGGGTAACTTGGGATCTTGATTAACATCGATTATCGCGAAAATCTTTGGATTTAAGGTAAGATTTTATCCCTTTCTTGTTGAAATTCTTAGTTCTTGCCCCAAAACCCTAAATAGTTTGAGGGCTTAATTTTAGCCCTAAATTAGCTTGGTTTTCACCCATTTCTTGAGGGTTATGACTCCTTGATCATGTATGGACATTAGGTTGACCTCGAAAATGTGATTTTTGTAAGTGGAACCCACTTGAGGGTTTTGATGTCGTTTTTGGACTCAAAGAATAATGGTAAAATATATGATCGTTATTCTTGTCTTGATGAGTAGATTATGATTTTGATAGTGTGATGTTATTTTGGAATTGAAAAATAAAGATGAGTATTTGGTGAATGATTTAACAATTTGTGGTTCAATTTTAAGGTAGGCTTCTGTCTACTCTTCTCCATAAGATGATGCATGTTATATACTACATGTGAATACTTATGTTAAGTTTGATTATGAGTAGAATGACTTAGTATTGAATATAGTTCAGGGATTAGATGAGGGCTTGTGACTCATAAGGTGAAATGTTTTATACCCTTTTTGAATCCTATTGCCTTTTTCCTATATTGAACTAATTTGTAGAGTTGATATGATATGATACTAGTTGTGGGATATGGTTTTAGTATTGGAAGTATAATTAGTGTGATTAACCTTAGTTGGGATATTTTAGTGATCTTGAAATCTTAATTTAGGTGGAGTTGACTTGAATGCTTATATTACTAGGCAGAGTTCCTATCTTAGGATAGGTTATGGCTTACTTGACATCTAGAAGTTGAACTAAATACCTTGGCCTAATTTGGGGTATAGATTGACTAAATATAGAAATTGAGGATTAGAAGTAGGTTCTTCTAACCCACTTTAGGCCAAGACTTGTGTTAGCCCATGTGGACTTATTGGCAGATGTTAGGCATAGTTGAGACCATCAAACCGTTATTATAAGGTTACTTTGTGACTTGGTGAGTCATGATGTATTTTTTCCAAATAATAATTAATGAATCATGGCCATGATGTTTCTTATAGATATGGTATCGAGCCTATAGAGATGATGTTCTCCACATAGATGTGACATTTGGCTTATAGAGGTGATATTCCACATAGTCATGACATATTACTTATATATTTGAGATGCCTCCTAGATGTGAGATGCTTATTTGTAAAATACCTCCTTGAGGTGAGATGTTTATTGATAGTACGCCTCCTAGATGTGAGATGTTTCTTAATATAGTATGCCTCCTAGATGTGAGATGCTTCTTGATATATTATTCCTCCTAGTTATGAGACGCTTATTGTATATTGTGCCTCCTAGTGTGAGATGATCACAAATATGCTTATGTCTTATAAGGTATGTTATACCTATGGTATGAGATGTCTTACTAATATATTTATTGATATGATTTTCAGATACGTATGCGGGCCTAAGGTCGTGATTATGATGTTATAATAATTCTGGACACATTATTAAGCCAAGGTCGTGTTATGATATGAGTTGACCATCTGGGAAGTGTTTATCCTTGTAAAAGACGTGATTGTAGTTTATTAATATATTAATGTTTATGGTTCCATTGTATGAAAACTAGTGATGGCATACATAGATTTGGTACACTCATGATTGTTGCATTGATGATTAATACGATTTTGATTAGATTATAATATTATTATTGTTGTCACTAAGGGTTGAAGCTCACTTTCTACCTTAAAATGGATATCTTCATAATAATAAATGTTTGTCTTAATGAATAACTTATATGTAAAAGAGACTAATAATGATGCTTAAAGGATATGATCAAAAAAACTTCCCTCTATGTTTTGATACTTCTATTACTTCGATTGTGAGAGATTCAGACCCTTTATGTACTTCTATAAAAATTTAATCCTGAGTTCACTCCGGGAAACAAGCTTATGAATTTACACATTTTAGCCACGGCTTAAGTTTATGCACCTACTATATATCTAAATACGCATCTCTCTGATATGGGATGGAGGAAAATATTGTACTAATGATATAAATTTTGGGTAAACCTGATGATAGTTGTAATATTCATGTTATGTATATATGTTTATTGATAATGTGACATTGATTATGAACGATGAATTATGAAAATATACTCTTTCTTGCTTCTCTTTTCATGATTATTTACTTTAGCCCTTGTGGGTCTTGCTCTTTATTTAGCTTTATGGGACTTGTTCTCTATTATTGACATTGATTAGGATATTATGATCATTGATGATCCTCGACAAGGCCAGAGAATATTATGATGATATGATGATACCTTTTCATAGGACATTATGATGATGTATTGATACCCAGCAAGATTAAAGAATATTATGATAATGCATTGATACCAGGTAAGGCTAGAGGATAATTGTCATGACGTATTGATACCCAACAAGGCTGGAGGATGATTATATTGATGTTCCTATATGTACATCTACCGATTCAAGTCTGGTTAGCCCTATGTATGGCAATCATAAATATATATATATGTACCTGGCAAGGATGGAGGATAATTATGATAATGATGGTTATGAAGGTGATGATTATGATGATGATATCATGATATTGATTATACTCACTAGTTATCATATTTTAGATTTGTTGCATTCATCCTTGCATGCATATTACCTATCACCAGTATGCACCTATATCCATCAGTTAATATGGGAGCTTGTATAGGTATGGGTGATGACTATGCCTTGTGGAGTGTTATTTGTGGATCAAACCTTTTGAGCCTGGGGCGGTGGGGGAACGTGATAGGCTCGACTAGGCATTTGATTGTCCAGACTAGCCGATTACTCACGTTGTTATTAACATTGTTATTCTCATATATCATTATTGTTATGACTAGTACGATAGATTGGTCATTAATTCAATATCGAAACTTGAGGTATGATTTTTACCTCTTTTATCTTATGATTATATTACTTATGTGTGATCATCTGATGACCTGATATATGGATTAGAACCCTGAGTATTCTAGCACTAGCTTTGTTATAATTATGAGGTCTTAAATAGCTAGTCTGATGATTTAGGTTGTATTTCGAGTAGACCTTGGTTATATACTTATAAACATATATATGTATATAGCTATGGTGTTACCATATATCCCTTATTTCCTTCATCTACTCGGATTATATACTTATTTCTTGGCCTTGTATACTTATATGTATCTTCTTTCCACTCTTATTTTCATATTGGACAGTGCTATACAGTATAGTGTTGAGATTCCTAAGTATGGCTGGAATAAGATAGTGAATTCTTAATACTTCCTTAGCCTTAATATGTTAGTCTCTTGGGCATAACTAGGATAGTTTATCCTTATTATCTCATTAGTTGTCTTATATGGTTGTTGGATATTTGGGTGTAGTTTTCCATTCTGTTTATATATTTTATATATCTTTTTTATCTTTGAATCTCAGTCGGTAGTTGCTTACTAAGTACCATGTGTTTGGCACTCATACTATACTTCTGCAGCCTATAGATCATAGTATGGGTTATCGTTGTTGATGTGTACATCGTGCAGAGAAGCCATGGTATGGAGACTTAGGGTGTGCTTCTGACGTTTAGAGTATTACTTACCTTTCTCTTGTGTACTAGACTAGTCTCTATGTTGTATTCAGAGATAAGTTGCATCAGTATATTCGTTTGTATTTCACTTTGGATTCTTCTTATGTAGAAGCTCTTATACTGATAGCACCAGGTTTTGGGACTGTATTATGTATTGATTTTTTATTACATCTATTACGCATTCTTTCCTTATTCTATTTGGGTAGTCCATTACTAGTTGTTCTGGACTATGGGTTTGGCTTGCCTACTGGTGGGTTATAGTAGGCATCATTATGACCTGAGAAATTGAGTAGTGACACTGGGAATTCGGTGTTGCTAATTTTTACCCTATGATACTAATAATAGTCAAATAAATTCGCTATATGAGTGTCTACATCGCTAAAAGTTTTGGTACTGCTACTTCTTACCTTTTACGTTAAAAATTTTCTACGCATTTTAGTGTGCTCCTATTTTAATCACTGGTGCCACTTCAATCTTGATAATGGACGTCATCGATACTATTATAGCAATAATCTTAGAAACAGTGCCAAAAACAATGTCGTCCATCACTTCCGAACAAATATATGAAAGTGTTGTTGCCCAGATACACAAATACATATTACTAATAACAGGAAAAACTTATTTTCTTAGAATTCTCTTATATCGGTAAATAAAAATACCACATTACACAAACTCCTACTCAATGTGCTATTTTTTCCCTTTTCACTCAAAAAGAACCGATGTCTATTGTCCATACAAACCACCAACTCGCTCATAAACTATTTAGGCTCCAACTACAAAATCTATTCTTCAAATCTTCTGACCAAACGCTTGTTATGCTAGCTTTTGCATCCTTCACTAAAGTAGAAACCCCAATTTTGGGAACATTACCATTATCCATGGCTCCCGGAGAAGTAGGTAAAAAGCAGAAAATCGAACCGCCCGCTCCAACGAAAAAAGCTTAAAGGTAACAACACTTTCGACATTTTGTTTGCTATTGTACCTTTACTTCCCCTTTAACTGAGCTCTAATAGTTACTCAAAACATTTACATCGAATAACATCTGAAATTTATCACACAGCTAAGTGAAATAGGGGATTGGTTACATGTCATCACGTCTTCTCCTATGATTTTTCTCACAACTTTTACCATGTGTTTGTTTAGTTTACTATTTTTTTCCTCATTGACAACAAGTTATAAATATTGTAGTCTTCATGCCAAATCATAAAAATTGATTGTCTCGGCATCAGTTTACATTTTGATAAGTTAGATGGAAGTATTTTATTTTCATGACAACTGAATTCGTTAGTATTACTGGTGCAAAATAGGCATGTCGAAAATATAAATTATAAGTCATTCTAATTGTTGCTTCGAAGTTTGGTACTCAGGTGAAATTTGTTTGAGATATGTATAGTTGTAGAGAAATACGTTTTGTATCTGATATCTATAGCATCTCAATCTCAATAGGTAAATATAATACTCAATCTCCCTTTTATTACATTTATCTACTCTATACAATCAGAACAAATTTTGTCATCCCTCAATCTCGACAGGTAAATAGAATGATCATGCACCCCTTTTGCTACTGCTCTTCTTTATTACATATTCTTCATACAACACCATATTTTCCTCCACCATCTTAAATTTTTTCCACAGGTAGTGGGTACCCAAAGTTGAATGCAACCAAGTTTACTCAGGTGGTGTGGCATGTACAGCTAGATTTTGGTTGCTTCTACTGGTGTCAGCACATGATGTAGCATGTACAACTAGATTTTTCTTGCCTACACCAATGTCATATAGTCAGACGCATCAACAAACTTTTTGCGTTTTGGTATAACTTACAATCGGCATCCTCAATATACAGTCACAGTTTAACATGGCAGACCTACATGTTGATAGTTTTTGTATAAATAGATCATAAATGAAAATTTGTTATGTTTCTGTGAAATATTTACATATTATTATTTAGAGTCTTCCTTCTAGTAACAGAAATGATGAAATTCACGCTTATCATTGGGTCTGTGCTTGCACATGCTTCTCCGAATGTAGCTGAAATTTCAACTATGTTACATTTACATAAGTGGCCCTACATAATTCAAAAAATTACACGGAATGACCCCCATAGTGATAGCTTTATTTTTTATCTCCCACAAGAAATGTTTTAAAGAAAAACCTTCCTTCCTTTTATATAGAGAACAAGTACATTTTTGTCCTTCTACAGCTTAATTTTTTTTTTTTACTTTTCAAGCTCATTTGACTCTCAACTTCTATTTTTTTTCTTTTTTTATTTTTCCTTGATTTTTTTTCCTATTTAAATTCATTTGTAACAACCTTTATTTTACATTTATTTATTATTTTTTCTTTTTTTACTTGTCTTTTTTCTTTTTTTCTCAAACATTATTTATTTTTCATTTTTTTAGTTCATTTGTCTCAACCTTTATTTTTTGTTTTTACCCTTTCTCATTTTTTTCATTTTTCTCAAGATTTATTTTTATTTTTTTTGTTCTCACTTTTTTTTTCTCAACATTTATTTTTTTTATTTATTTTAATTTTTTATTCTTTTCTTTTTTCTTAACCTTTATTTTTCTTCTTCTTTTTTGTCTTTTTTGTGAATCTTTATTTTTTTTATTTTCTCTTTTTCTTTTTTTTCAACGTCAATTATATTTCGTTAATAAATATAAAGTTGGATAATCCAAAAAGAAAATCTTCTTTCTTAGATGTCGAAGTAAATTTAAGGACGTGACTTGTTGTTTGGAAGTCCTTTGGGATAAGTCTTGCTTCTAAAGCAAGTAGGATATTTCATAAATCAAGACACAATGTGGTAGTGTCAAGTCTTGCTCAGGGGCATAACTTGTTGTTTGAAATCCTTTGAGTTAATTCTTGTCTTAGAGGCAAGAGATATAGAGTATCTCATAAATTAAGACATAATGAAATAGTGTTAACTCTTACCCACGGGGAGTAACTTATTTTTTTGGGAGGTTCTTGGGCTAATTCTTGTCTTAGAGGCAAGTCTTAATAGATCATTTTATAAATCAAGACACAATGTGATCGTGTCAACACTTGTCCATAGGGTATAACATGTTGTTTAAAAGTCCTTGGGCAAAGTCTTGCCTCTAAGGCAAGAGTTATAAAATATCTCATAAATCAAACACAATGTGGTGGTGTCAACTTTTACTCATGGGGCATAACTTGTCATTTGAAAGTTATTGGGCTAAGTCTTGACCCTAAGGCAAGAGTTGTAGAACATCTCATTAACAAAGACATAATGTGGTAGTGTTAACTTATTCCCATGGGTCATAACTTGTTGTTTGAAAGTCCTTGAGTTAAGTCTTGCCTCTAAGTCAAGAATTATTATCATGACTCGAGGCTACCCCCTAGTTGTAACATGGTTCTTAGAACCACAAGTGATCCCAAGCTAACCCATGTATTGGTATACTGCTTGAGAAACATATTTATAATATATATATACAAGCTAAATTTGTTGAGCGGTAACATGATCATGAGAAAATCTAAATAATTATAATATTGATAAAGTTTACAACATGATGAAACTGAAGAGAGAACTGAAATTACATATCATGACTATGACTGACTTTCTATGAAGCCTCTACTATACTGATTATAGGTATTTGGGACATGCCTCCAACTACCACTAATAAATACTATGGATAATCAAAAATAACACATGAAATGCAATGAACTGGAGTCTCCAAAATAAGAGGACTTATCACCTGTTGGCTAAGAGCTGAGAACTGTCTGACCCTAGTATGTGCACTATATCTGGTACCTATATCATGAAGGAATATAGCCACAAATGCATATATGTGGTCAATACTTTGGAATATACTAAGTATATGGAGACATGCACTAAATCATGAAAATACATAAAATATGCTTTAAAATTGAGGACATAAATTATTCGCTGAAACATGCATTTACAACCTGGTTGAATGTGAAAACTGTAAGTCATAGTGAGATTTATAAATCATAAGCTAAAAATAATTAGGTAAGCTAAGGTAAAGCTAGAAACATGAATACTGTATGAAATTCTCATGTAAAGCTGAACATATTGTAAAACTGTACTGAGGATCATGTATGAATACTGGGTCTGAAACTATGTGGCGAAAATTGATATAAAATCATGCATATAGGAACTAAAATGTAAACCAACAAAACTCGTGGATCTGAATATAAAAATATACTGAGCATGAATGCATAAACATATAAAACTAAACATAAAAAGCACTGAGTTGGTTTGAATAACTGAATGACTGGTATTTGATAACTGGGCAATTGGATATCTATGTAACTGGATAGCTGAGGTTTGTATACTGAATAACTGAGATCTGTATATTGAATAACTGATATCTATTTACTGAATAGCTGATATCTCTATACTAAATAAGTGATATATGTTTAACGAATAACTAATATCTGTTTACTAAATAACTGATATCTGAATACTAATTATGTAAAATTGAATTGTACTTAGTTTGAATAACTGGACTAAAACTGTGGTAGGTATCATATAACCGACATGCGCAATTTGAGCTAATCGAGGTCTAATTTGTAACCCCAGTTTGAAGGGTGTCAGTACCTTGCCACAGGTACAAACACTGGTTCTGTGGATCCATTAACTGATGTCCCACAGGACTAGGGAGTCACCCTCTACTGGTAGGTGCTCCTATGGGATATATGTCAACCCTTAATTGGCAGGAAGAATCTCAAACCTACGCTGCCTACGTAGTTCCAAAACTCAAGGATTGCTGCTAGAGGTCACACCCTCAACTGATAGGTGCGCCTCCATCCCTGGTTTTGCTAATTGCTAAATCTTACTCCCAACTGAACTGACACTAGAATCATAAATTGGTGCATGCACAGATAACTGAGATGCTCAAACATGGAATTCTGAAAACTGATAATGCATGCATAATCTAAAGTAACCATGAACTTGTAAACTGATGTATTTAACATGAAATAATACTAGTGAGTTCATTATAAAAAAAATGATAATCTGAATTTGGGGATAAAATCATGATTCTGTCTGGCTTGTTACTTGAAAATGAAAATATGTAAAAACACATAGGTATCGGGTGTTCATAACTCACTAGCATTGAATGATACTTTAAATATAGTAACATCATCTAAATTATTGGTAGTAAATCATAATTTGGGGGACCCAAAACATAATGCACTTGAATAACTACTAACCTCGTGAATTACAACATGGAGATAAGTTAAACTTTAGAGGATATCATATTTACATGATTAAATACATGAATTTGACAACTTGACATGGTATTGACCAAACATGACATGGCAGTTTCGAAATTAAATCATATATAATCATAATTCACATGGAAAAAGCTAATAGAGTGGCTTGAATGTAAAATTAATGAGGAAACATGGATAAATCTCATGATTTACATTGAACTTGATCATAAATTGGAGTATAATTCATATTTGAACCACAAAGAAAGTCTTTGGGCTCAATGGGTGAAAGGAACTCATTGATGAATACTCCACATACCTCAATGGTTAAATTCTTAAAGAATACTTGAACTTGAAAACTTGACCTCTTGACTTCTTGGTAGGAGAAGCTTGAATTCTTCGCTCTGGGAAGGGGGAGGGTTTCTACGTGAGTTATTTTGATGATAATAGGCAAATAATGTCCTTTTGGGGATTTAATCTGTCACTTGTGTGCTTGGGGGCAAAGGAGAAAAACTAAAACGCCTCCTGGGTTGTTACTTATGGATGAAGTAAATATATCCTCCATTTCATGGAGGCTAACGTGGGGCCTAAGGTCCGCATCGTAGAGCTATCACAGACCCCAACTATTTCTCACAAAAATGGTTATAACTTTTTGCTTAAGTATCGAATAAAGGTGAAATTGATATCGTTTGAAAGCTAATTTAATTATCTATAATTTTGGTGAGTCTTTATCGTCAAAATTCCACATATGTAAAAGGTTATACACATTCAACGTTGACCCTTGTAGAATCAAATACCAAAATTTGACCAAATCAAAGGCTCTTTGCTCAACTTTGCTCTAAATAATTCCAATGAATATTTTTTACCTAATAAGTACCCTTCACATTAGGATAATGATCATGACACGTGTATTTAAATATAAATTGTGGGATTAGAGTTTACACACGTAGAAATAATGGTTCGATTTCTAGCTCAAAATATGGGGTGTTATAATTATAGAGCATCTCATAAATCAAAATACAATGTAGTGTATCAACTTAAACCCCATGGGGATTAATTTGTTTGAAAGTTCTTGGGCTAAATTTTGCCTCTAATGCAAGAGTTAAAGAATATCTCATAAATCAAAACACAATATGGTAGTGTCAACTCTTGTCTGTGGGCGTAATTTGTTGTTTGGAAGGAATCAAAGAAAAGAAAATAAGAGGAAAAGAAAAAAAAAAGAATAACAACAGTTGAGAAAAAAAGAAAAAACATTTTAAAAAATAAAGAAAACAAAAGAGAGAAAAAGAAAAAAAAATAAAAGTTAGGAGGAGAAAAGAAAAAAACTTTAAAAAGATTGAGAAAAAAAGAAAAAAATGAAGAAAAAGGATAAGATAAAAAATGAAGGCTGACAAAAAAAGAGGAAAAAAAAGATAAAAACTAAAGAAGAATAAAAAAGAGAAAAAAAAATAAGAGTTGAGAGGAAAAAGGGAAAAACGGAAAGGTTAAGAAAAAACATAATAAGAAAAAAAGAAAAAAAAAAAGAAAAAAAAAAGCAAAATAAAATAAAATAAAAAAGAGAAAAAAATAGAAGTAGAAAGATAAATAATCAGAGAGAGTTGTTTTTTAAATATTTGAGGTATAGAGTGGCAAATAAGTTTTTGTACTATGCATAAAAAAAATGAAGCACTAGTTTTTGAGGACTTTTCTTATAGGGGAAAAAAAAAAGTCACCCATTATAGGAGCCATTTTTGTAATGGAAAAAAATCATAGTAGCAAATTGAAGCCCATAATTAGGAGCTTCATAGCAACTATTTAAAAACTACTTATAATAGCAACTTGTAATTTGTATTTTACAAACTTGTTGTTACATAAATACATATACAAATAAATTTTGCCACCCCTCCCCTTACACTTTTACTCAAATTAGTTGAGTTAAATAAGGAATAATTACCACATGTATTAAAATATGAAGATTTATTTTCCATAAATAACTCTTAATAAGTGTAATTGTCGTTATTTTTCAATAACTCAAATCAAAATTGAAAAGCCATTTCACAATGTTGTTTTCAAAAATTTAAATCAAAACCAAATCAACTGAAGCTTCTTATCTTCATGATCTTCGATATTTCAAATTAAATCACCATTGTTGTTACATGTATTGAATCATAAAATTGATTTCTTATATAAATTTCATCAAATTAAAATCGTGTTGTTTTGAATCGTTTTTTAGTATGTGATTGTTATATCGTTAAATTTTTTTAGTAAATAGTTTGTGAATATTTCGTATATGAATTTCAAAAAAATTAAGGCAATTTTATATTGAATTGATCTAGTTATAGTCTAATTAAAATCGATTTTACTACATACTCAAATAGTAAGTTATGTATTTTTGTCGAAATGCAATTATATAATCGAAGAGTCTATTTGTATATTCAAAATGGTAAAATTGTATTTTGTTTGGTTTTTGTTTATATATTTTGGTTGTATCTGTATATGTTGATCATGTTTGTATATGTAGAGCTTTGTTTGTATATGTTAACGTATAATAGTATATTATCAGTTTATTTGTTTATTGTAATTCTATTTGTATATTTTCTGTGGATTTGTGTATGTAATACCCCATAAGATCCTAAGCTCGGTTCAGTTGTAGTTGCATGCTTAAGGGGTCCAAGGCTTGAAATTTTCACTAAGTGTTAAGGACTTAGTTATTTTTAAGACCCTAATCTTTACGGATTTTTATTTTGGTCTTCCCGACCACAAGACATTGATTTTTAAGTTGATTCATATTCAGGGAGGTTGATAGTATGTCTTGGTAGAGTTTTAAGATTTTTGGATGAGGTTTGGGAAGTGTTTAGATAGCTGAAACAGTGAGCCAGCGCGATAAGCCTACGGCGCGTTGGTCACTCCTATGGTGAGAAGGTCTGCGACGCGTTGCTTTCTCTTCTGAAGCAAGTGACATGGTGTGTTGCTTTCTCCTTCGGAGAGAGATATGCGGCACATTGGTTTTTCCCACACAACTTCAAGAATTAAGTGCCCAAGGGGCATTTGAGTTATTTCCCTCATCTTAATTTATCCTGAACACAATTTGGAACTTCTATAGGGACATTATTTGCCTATTTCTCTCAAAATCACTCTCAAGAAACCCTCTTTCTTTCCCAAGAAGAAAATCCCATCCCCTTTCTCAAGAAATCAAGAGTTCAAGCTTCCAAGTTCAACAAACCCTTAACAAATCTTCAAGAAACCATCTATTGAGGTATGTGGGAATTCATCAATGGGTCCCTTTTCACCCATTGAGCCCAAAAACCTCCTATTTGATTAAAATTTTAGTTTTTGCTTTATTATGAAGTTACATATGTTCAAAATGGGTTTGATTCATGTTTTGCTTAGTAGTTTGAACTCAATTCATGTCTACGTATGATTTCATGAAAAGTTAGGTTATCTCATGCTTCAAGTCTCAATTTCTTATGTCATATTCAAGTGAATTTCAAGTTATAATATTGAATTATAAACTTTACCATGTAATCATATTGTTTACTTATGTTTAACACGTTCCCATGCTCAAGTTCATGTTTTTTACTTGTTTGGTGAAATGTTCATATTTTGGTTCCTTGAACCATGATTCCATACTATAGTTTTTAAGATTTGATATCGTATTTTATGACCATTCAGTGCTGGCAGGTTATGAACACCCAATACCTGTGTGTCTTTACACAATTTCAGATTTTCAAGTAATAAGTTAGTTACATCATGAATCCTATCATTTTACTGAGTTGTTATGATTATGTTGAGCACTATCAATTGTTATGTTCAGTTGAACTTAAGTTAGTACCAGCGTTAGTTCAGTTGGGAGTATGATTTAGCACAGAGCGAATATAGGGATGGTGCCTTTCCCATCAGTTTTAATAAAGTCATTAGTAGCACTCCCTAAGTTCCAAAACTGCTTAACCAGCGTAGGTTATGAGGGGTTATCCATCAATTTAGGCTTGACTTCCTCTTAGGAGTCACCCGTCAGTTTAGGCTTGACACCCTGGTCCTTCGAGACAACAGATTAGTGGATCCATATAGGCAGTGTTAGGACATGTGGCACGGTACTGACACCCTTCCAACTGGAGTTACAGGTTAGACCCTAATTAGCTCAAATTGGGGCATGTTAATTACATGATAGCTCCTAGAGTTTCAGTTAGTATTTCAATGTATTTCAGCTCAAGTTTGCTTGACCAAGTGTATATATTTGTAGTAATTCAGTTATACAGATTTCAGTCTTTTAGATTTCAAATTTATCTCAGTATCATGTTTATGATTGGTCTTGCATTCTTAGATATCATATTTTTATGCTCAGTTATCTCATGCATTTCAGTCAGTCCTTATCACACATACCAATACATTCAAAGTACTGACCACATACTTTTCTTTGCTCTATGTTGTCTTATAACATAGGTATTTAGATACTCAGTTTCCCAACCATTCTTAGACAGCTCAACGTTAATCAGCAGCAATAGTAGTGTGTCATCATCCATTTAGGACATGTTATATTTTTCAGTTATTTCGGTACTCTCTTATGTTCACTTAGTCAGATTTAGTTGGGGGTTTGTCCCATCAACTCCTCATGATGTTTAGAGGCTTTCAGATAATCAGACAATCAATCAACAAATAGTGGTTTAGTTTTCAATATTATCAGTTGTTACAGATATTTTAGACATTTTATTTACATACATTCAGTATCTAGATTTTCAGCATTTTATTAGCTTATCTTCCACATATGTTATATCAGTGTCATTATATTCAGTGCTCACAGTAGGTACCAGCTTATGGGTTAGCTTGTAGTTACTTGTAACCTTAAGCACCCTTGTCACGACTAGGGGGTAGCCTCAGGTCATGACAAAACTTGGTATCAGATCCTAAGGTTTTACAGTATCCTAGAAAGTATGAAATTAGTCTTGAGTAGAGTTTTGTGCATAGGTGTAAATCACGCCACACCTATGGACAATGGGCTACGAGACGTTTTAGAAAGGTTTTCCTTCTTTCAATGATCACATTGATCAAAAGAGAATGAGCTCTATTAAATTCCTTTTCCTAACCCATCCTTCATTCTGTTTATAGAAAATGCCTCCCAGAAGAAACAACAGAAAAGGGAATGGGGATCAACCCGCTCCACCACACATTTAGGAAAATCCCCCTAATGAGCATGTCTCTCATGCTGAATTCTGGGCCACTTTCACGACCCTAGCTCATTCTGTAGCTACTCAGAAAAACCAGCAAGTTGTTTCCTCAGCCAATGCAATGGCAAATACAAGTGCAGTTAGGATTTTAGATTTCACTCAGATGAATCCCCTTTTGTTTTCTGGATCCAAGTCTGAGAAGGATCTGTAGGAGTTTTTGGATATGGTGTAGAAAGTGCCAAATATCATGGGAGTCACATTGAGTGAGAGTGCAGACTTGGTTACATATCAGTTGTAGGGTGTAGCTCATACCTAGGTTAAGCAGTGGAAGGAGGACTGAGGTATTGACACAGGGCCTGTAGAGTTGGAGGAGTTTACCACAGCTTTCATTGACTGGTTCTTTCCCCTAGAGTTGAGGGAAGCTAAGGTTCAAGATTTCATCAATTTGAAGCAGTGTATGAGAGCGTAAAGGAGTACTTTCTTAATTTTACTCAGTTGGCGAGGTATGCTCCTACTATGGTGGCGGATAATAGGTCTAGAATTAGTAAGTTTGTGTTTGGTATATCTGATAGTGTGGTTAAGGAGTGTAGGACTGCCATGTTGATTAATTAAATGGACCTATCTAGACTTATGGTTCATGCCCAGGAGATTGAGGAAGAGAATCTTAAGGAGAAAAAGAACGAGAATAAGAGGGCCAGAGCAGGTAGTTTCAACTTTTCTCAGCCAAGGTCTGAAGGAGGTAACTATTCTTAGTTCTGTTAGAAATTTTCAATCCCATCTCCATCTTTAGCTACTGCGCCTTTGCCTAAGTTCAGGAAATACAGTCGGGATAGAGCGCCAGGCTCTAAATCCCAAGGTAGTACAAATAGTAGTCGTACAAATCTTCTTTGTAGGAAATATGGTAGGAATTATTAGGGTGAGTGTAGAGCAGGTAGTGATGTGTGTTTTGGATGTGGCAATCCAGGCCATAGGATTCGGGAGTGTCAGATGGATTCTCAAAGGGGCAGAAGTGATCGCCAACAGGGTTAGTCTAATTCTTCAACAATACCAATAAGTCACTCGACTCATCAAGGTGTCACTTCCCGGGCCACCAGTGGGACACGCCAGAATATATTGTATGCCCTCCAGAATCTCCAGGATCAGGAAAGTTCTCCTAATGTGGTTACAGGTACGTTACAAGTTTTTCACCTTAATATTTATTTTTTATTAGCCACCGGAGCTTCACTTTCTTTTGTGACTCCTTATATAGCTGTCAATTTTGGTATTAGTCTCAAAACTTTAGCAGAGCCTTTCTTAGTGTCTACTCCCATGGGTAAATATATTGTAGCTAGACAGGTATACAAAAATTGGTCGATCATAGTATCTTGGAGGATCACCTCAGTTGATCTTGTAGAGTTAGAGATAATTGATTTTGATGTCATTCTAGGCATGGATTGTCTCCACTCATGTTATGCCTCAGTTGATTGTAGAAATAGAATTGTCTAGTTTAAATTTCCTAATGAACCAGTTATCAAATGGAGGGATAGTACTTTCGTGCTTAGGGGTCAGATTATTTCATATCTTAAGGCAAGAAAGATGATATCTAAGGGATGTATTTACCATCGTGTTTGAGTCAAAGACTTAAATTTCGAGGCTCTAAGTCTTGAGTCAGTTCTAGTAGTAAATGAATTTTCAGATATGTTCCCTAAAGATCTTCTCGGAGTTCCTCCCAAGAGGGAGATCGACTTCAGAATAGATCTCCTTCCAGACATCCAACCCATTTCTATTCCACCCTACATAATAGACCCAGCTGAGTTTAAGGAATTGAAGAAACAGTTAAAAGATCTCTTAGGCAAGGGTTTCATCAGACCTAGTTTTTTTTCATAAGTCACTCTAGTCTTGTTCATGCATAAAACAGATGGTTCTCTCAGAATGTACATCGACTAAAGTCAATTCAACAAAGTCACCATCAAGAATAAGTAGCCACTCCCCAGAATTAATGACTTGTTCAACCAACTTTAGGGTGCCAGTTATTTCTCTAAGATAGACCTCAGATCTGGCTATCATCAGCTTAGAGTTAGAGAATGTGACATTCCAAATACATTTTTTAAAACTCGATATGGTCACTTCGAATTCCTAGATATGTCCTTCTGACTAAAAAATGCCCCTGAAGCTTTCATGGACTTGATGAATAGGGTGTTAAAGCAGTACTTGGACATGTTCGTCATAGTCTTCATTGATGATATCCTTGTCTATTCCAATGAGAATGATCTTGCCAATCATCTGAGGTTTGTGTTGCAAACCCTTAGAGATCATCAGTTATTTTCTAAGTTCAGTAAGTGTGAATTCTGGCTAAGATCAGTAGCTTTCCTTGGCCATATAGTTTTTGGTGATGGCATACGAGTTGACCCTCAAAAAACTGGAGCAGTAATAAACTGGCCTAGATCTATCTCTCCATCAGATATCAGGAGTTTCTTGAGTTTTGCTGGCTATTATAGATAATTTGTTGAAGGGTTTCCTTTAATTGCTTCCCCCATGTATCGATTGACCTAGAAGAAGGTCAAATTTTTGTGGTTAGATTCTTGCAAAAAGAGTTTTCAGGAGTTGAAGACTTGACTTACCTCCACCCCAATCTTGACATGACCCAAACCTCGAGCCTTGTCGTATGGGCACCCCAAACTCACATGAACCAAAGGTAACCCCAATAACCCAACCCAACATTTCATCATACAATAGGAGTCAAAGGAACTCTAATTCACAAGTTAAGATTGTGGAAATAATATCATAAATTCAATATTAGATTCATAATAACTAACTCACACCTAAGTCCACAGTCGTTCACAACACCTCTAAACAAAATGAAGTTAATAAATTTTTGTGTCGGTACAAGCCCCCAACCATAGATAAACCAATCCTTAATGAGATCAAGTCTAAAGATAAAGGACCAATAGGTGCATGTATTTCAAAGTAAGGAAGCTCACCACCAAGTCAATGCACGATCCGCTTTAATCACCTAATCACTGTATGGGAAGAGAAAAAATGCTTCATCCCTAATGTCGCATAGATACATAGTGCTCGAAGACAGTTATCGATTGGAACGCTAGCATGTAACTTAAGGATAAGTGATAAATAACATCATCAATCAACAAGAAGTTAATATATCATAATTTATCTCATTCATACACTTATCCATACATATAGGTGCATCATATACCAATCAAAGAAACAAGTCTCATCAATCATGCTTCAAGCACTTACTCATCATTCATGAAATGGAGGACTACGACCTTCCACACTTATAGCTTCAGACATTCTCAATAGTCAAAGGACTCTAACCACAATCACATTATCATTAGACATAGGACTTTAACCATGCACACGCATTCAGTAGTCAAGTACTTTAACCACATACACGTTCATACACATAAGGGAATCTAACTGCACACCCAATCATATAGGCAAAGGACTCCAACCTCATACCTATTTATTAGACAAGTGACTTTAACCTCATGTTTCACTTGGACTTTAACCATAAGTCATTTCCTTTGGCAAGGTACTTTGACCCTAAGATATATCTTTAAGCACGGGACTTTAACCTCAAGCAATATCATTGGGCAAGGGACTTTAACCTCAAGCCATTCATAAGGCAAGGGACTTCAACCTCAAGCCATCACATAAGGCAAGAAACTTTGACCTCAACCCATCACAACTATCATTAGTTTGGCATTTAGGAATTTAACCCTTTACCCATGTATTAACATACATTCAATACAACATTTAAGGACTTTAACCATTTTAGCCAATTCAACACTATACATGGCCACATGGTCCTTATGGGAGCCTTTATTACTCAACCATTTCAATAGGTCAAAGCCTTCACTTAATTCAACATATAAGGCAAGTTGTGGTGATCAATACCCTTATAATAATTCTATACCACATTCTCACCACGCTTGGGTACAACCCATAAGTTAAGTTCATATTTATATCTAGGGACTTTACCCTTTCATTAGCCAACAACCAAAGTTATCAATTTCATCACACATGGTTCATAATTCTTTCAACGCATCATTTATCACTCATCCATATTTATTAGGCCATTTCCCTAGTTCAATACATCAATAACATATGACTAGATAACGCACTTAGATATTTTCACAAACACCTTGAGTACATACCTTCAACAAGGCCATAGTATCAAGTTAGGGTTACTTAATACATTCATATTAATATACATACAAAAATCACCCACACATGCAATTCATCATCAATATCATATATAAATATAAGTCTAAGCAAGATTCAACATTATACACCATTAGGCAACAAAACTCTTTTCATTTGATTTCAACACCACCATGTACACTTAATAATCCAAGTGAAAAATGCATGGGTTTAGATATATTTAAAGAGGGTAATATATACATTCCTTAAACAATATTACACACCAATAATCTTATCTCCTTCTTTCCATTAGATGAGCTCCCTTCAAACCCTAGCCTCTAATCTTGCTTAAAGAAGATTTTAGAGTGTTTTAGTCTTGTAAATGAAGACTTAGGAGACTACAATGCCTTATATAGTAATAGGGGTTAGGGTTTTAGCCAAGTAAAATGACCATAAGGTCCTTATTTAAAAGCTAAAAAGTTCACACGTGCAGGGGTACGACTTCCTCATACGGTTCCCTTAGCAATCATAACCAAGGGTATGAGTGGTACCCTAACTTGTACCCTAGGCTTATCCTAGGTCAACCACACTATTATGGGTATGAATGGGCACCCTTGAGTCACAACCAAAAGGTACGGCTCAATCCCTAACTTGTATAGACCACCCATAAAGAAAATAGGCCACTCAAGCTAGATCCATGCTCCATACGATTGAGTAGTATACGACTTGTATACATTAGTTATGAATAAGGGATGGGCATGTCATATAGAAAATAGTATGACGCCTTCATGGACAGATCAAGGTACAAAAGTGGAAGAAAAGGTGGGTACGAGTCGTGACCAAGGGTATGACTCAGGCCTCAGAGGCACAAAAATGAAGTTGTTTTTTAATGTTTCAAGACCTAGGTGTTTCAAGTCTTGACCTTGACAAATGGTTTAGATATATTTATCATTTACTATGATGATTCAAAAGTTGGTCCTGGATGTATTTTGATGCGGAGGGGAAAGGTCATAGCCTACGCCTCTTGATAGCTTAAACCCCATGAAAAGAATTATCTTACCCATGATGTTGAGTGGCAGTTGTTGTCTTCACCTTAAAATTTGGAGGCATTATATTTATGGGGTTTATGTTGATGTTTTTATGGATCACAAGAGTTTGTAGTATGTACTCATGCAAAACGACCTAAATCTTTGTTAGAGAAAGTAGCTTGAGTTGTTAAAAGATTATAACATGAGTGTATTATATCACCCAGGCAAGGCCAATGTAGTGGCAGATGTCCTTAGTAGGTTGTCTATAGGTAGTGTTGCCCGTGTAGAGGATAATAAGAAGGAGTTAGTCCATGAGATTCATCAGCTTTCTAGATTAGGTGTTTGGTTGGTTGATTCAGAAGAAATTAGTACATGGGTTTTTAATGATTTGGAATCTTCTTTGGTTGCTGAAGTAAAAGAAAAGAAAGACAGGGATCCTAGTTTGATAAAGTTGAAGAAGGCAGTTAGAGATTAAAAGGTAGAGGTTTTTTCCTAGGGGGAGATAGCATGTTTCATTGTCCGTATAGGTTATGTGTTTCGTGTGTTGATGGTTTGAGGCAGTAAATTTTAGCAAAAGTGTATGGTGTGAGGTACTCTATCCATTATGGTGCCACTAAGATGCACCATGACTTGTGAGAAATCTATTGGTGGAGTGGTATGAAGAAAGATATTGTAGTGTTTTTGGCTTAGTGTTCAAACTATTAGTAGGTCAAGGTTGAGTACCAAAGGCCTATAGATAAACCTCAAGAGTTCAGCATCCCCACTTGGAAGTGGGAAGTGGTGAACATAGACTTTGTGACAGGGTTACCTCATAGGCATCATCAGCATGATTTGATTTGGGTTATTATAGATAAAATAACCAAGTCAACCCATTTTTTGCCAGTTCATACACCACATTCAGTTGAGAATTATGCTAGACTCTATCTCTAAGAGTTGGTTAAGTTGCACAGGATTCCGTTGTCTATCATTTTAGATAGAGGTACTCAGTTTACCTCTCACTTTTGGAACGCTTTTCAGAAAGGTCTTGGTACCCAAGCTCATCTTAGTATAGCTTCTTATCCCCAGATAGATGGTCAGGCAAAGAGGATCATTCAGACTTTTACATATTGAGGGCTTGTGTTATTGACTTTAAAGGTAGTTGGGATGACCACTTACCTTTGATTGAGTTTACATATAACAATAATTATCATCCGATATTTAAATGGCTCTATTTTAGGCTCTCTATGGTAGGATATATAGATATCCTATTAGTTAGTTTGAAGCAGGTAAGGCTGCTTTGATAGGGCCATATTTAGTATTCAAAGCGATGGAGAAAGTTCAGTTGATTTGAGAGAGGATAAAGATAGCCCAAAGCTATCAGAAATCTTATGCAGATGTGAGGAAAAAAGATCTTGAGTTTGAGGTTGATGACTTGGTCTATTTGAAAATTTTATCGATGAAGAGAGTAGAGAGATTTGGCAAAAAGGGGAAACTTAGTCCCTGCTATGTTGCCCATATAGAATCTTGAACCATTTTGGGAAGGTAGCTTATAAGCTTGATTTGCCTGCAGATTTAGCATCAGTACATTTGGTGTTCCATGTTTCTTTGTTAAAGAAATGTATTGGTGATTTAGTTTTTATTGTTCCTTTAGAAAGTATGGATGTTCAGGATAGACTTTCATATGAAGAAGTCCCATTTGAGATCCTTGATCATTAGATTCATAGGCTAAGAAATAAAAAAGTTCCCATGGTTAAAGTTCTATTATGGCATTAGTATTGGTATTGGGGATAACACCGATTGGATATTTGATTAGATTATTAGTTGGTCATGGTTATCGATTCTATTATTGTCTTTGAGTATTTATTGTTCAATCTTTTATATTTTTGGAATTCATCCAACGTAGATTGCAGGGCAGTTATGGTTGGGTATTAGGGGTGGCATTTGATCCCGATTGGACTTGAGGTACCCAACACGACTCGTCCCCAATTTGGGATAGAAAAGATTTTTTGAATTATGCATGCCACAAATGTGAAAGGTATGGTGTTTATTACCTACCGGCTAAAAGATGTGGCGTACCAGTGGTATGAGGAATAGGATCAGGCAAGGGGTAACGGTGATGAGTCAGCTTTATGGGAGGATTTCTCTAATATTTTCCTAGACTGCTTGTTTGCTCAAGAGTTGAGGGAAGCTAAGGCAGAAAACTTTGTTAATTTGAAGCAAGGTAAGATGTTTGTCAAAGATTATGCCTTACAGTTTCACCAGTTATCTCAGTATGCTTCGGAAATAGTTTCCAGCATGAGGGATAGAATAAGGAAGTTCACTTTTGGGTTATCCAGAGAGTTGATATTGGAGAGTAAGGCTGCCTTATTGATCAAGGACATAGATATCTCCAGGTTGGTTGTATACATGAAGCAGGTAGAGAAAGAGAAAAAGAAGTAGGATGAAATAAGGGAGAGGCTGGAAAAAATTTTAGGTTCTCTGAGCAGGGCAGTAGCCAAAAACAGAGTGGCAGGGATGGTAATAAATGGCCCAAGAAGAAGTGGGAAAATTCTGGGTCATATGCGACGGCTAGGGATCCCTACCCAAAGTCGTTGGGTGATAGGCAAATCCATAGTGGTGACAACTTTAGGGTATAGGTTGTCCAATCTTAGGCTAGTGAGGCCCAGTCGACTCCATCATATCCTCCCTACCAGATTTATAGTAGATTGCATTGGGGTTTCTATGATGAGGGAAGGGATAGGTGCTTCAATGTGGCCAGCCATATGCTTAGAAATTGTCCTATTGGTAAGGTTGCTTCGGGGGAGAACAAGGTTCCAGTTACTTCATCATCAGCTCCAACACCAAAGGGTGCACCATCTAGTTCCGGCACTGGTCAAAATCGACTTTATGCTCTTACTAACTGACAAGACTTCAAGGCATCTTCTGATGTCGTGACTGGTATGTTGAAACTTTTTCTCATGATGTGTATTTTTTACTTAATCTGAGGTCTTTTTTCTCTTTTATGTGACCCCCTTTGTAGCTGTGTATTTTGGTTTTGGTCCAGAGTGTGTTTCGGACCCTTTTTTTGTTTCTACCCCAGTAGGTGACTCTATGATTGCTAGAAGAGTCTATATGGGTGGTATCTGTTGGTAGTAAATAAACTTTGGTGGATTTGTTTGAATTAGATATAGTGGATTTTGATGTCATATTGGGGATGGTTGGTTTCACTCGCTCTATACTTCCTAGACCTTCCTAGTGTTTCTCTTGATATGCAGTTTAAGTTTGGGATTGATTTTGTTCCGGACACTCATCCAATTTTTTTTCCCCCATATAGAATGGCTTTAACTGAGTTGATGGAGCTTAAGGAGCAACTCAAATATCTTTCAGATAAAGGTTTTATCTATCCTAGTGTATCCTTGTAGGGTGAACCTGTGTTATTCATGCGTAAGAAAGATGGTTCCCTTCGAATGTGTATTGATTATTGAAAGTTGAATAAGGTGTTGGTAAAGAATAAGTGCCCTCTTTTGAGGATAGATGATTAGTTTGATTAGTTGAAGGGTGCTAAATTTTCTCCAAGAGTAATCTTCAATATGGGTATCATCAATTAAAGATTAGGGAGGTAGATATTCCTAAGACTATCTTACAAACTCGATATGAGCATTTTGAGTTCTTAGTGATGTGTTTTGGGTTGACCAATACCCCCGCAGCATTTACAGATTTGATGAATAGGGGCTTCCATCAGTTTCTGGATTTGTTTGTCATTATTTTTATAGATGAAATTTTGATGTATTCAAAGAACTAGGAGAAGCATGTAAATCACCTCTGTATTGTATTACAGACCTTGAAAGAGCAGCAGTTGTATGCTAAATTTTTGAAATGTGAATTCTGGTTGAACGCTGTCACTTTTTTGGGTCATATCATTTATAATAAAGGAATCATGGTAGATCCTCAGAAAGTTGCAGTGGTAAGGAATTGGCCTCGACCTACGACTCCAACCAATATTTAGAGCTTCTTGGGTTTAGCTGGTTACTATATGAGGTTTGTTGAGATTTTCTCAAATATAGCTATGCTGTTAACTAAGTTGACTCAGAAAAAGGTAATTTTCTTGTGTTCGAAAGCTTGTGAGGGTAGTTTTGAGAAGTTGAAGGATAAGCTAACTTTGGCTCTAGTCTTGACTTTGCCTGAAGGCACTAATGGGTTTGTAGTCTACTGTGATGCATCATGGTAAGGTGATAGCTTATGCCTCTAGACAGTTAAAGGTGCATAAGAGGAATTATCTGACTCATGACTTACCACTGTTAGCTGTGGTATTCGCATTAAAAATCTAGCATCACTACTTGTATGGAGTGCATGTGGATATCTTTTCTAATTATAAGAGCCTGCAGTATATGTTCGCTCAGAAAGACCTTAACCTCAGTCAAAAGAGATGGCTTAAGCTTCTCAAGGATTATGATATGATTCTTTATTACCACCCAAGTAAAGCTAACGTGGTTGTTGATACTATTAGCAGGTTATACATGGGAAGTCTAGCTTATGTGGATAATAAGAAGTGGTAGTTAGTGAAGGATATTCACTGTTTGGCTAACCTTGGAGTTTGCCTCTTAGACTTCGAAGATGGTGGTGTGATGGTTCAAGAAGTGGCTCAGTCGTCTCTTAGTGCTGAAATCAAGGAGAAGTAGATGTTAGATTCTATCTTAAAGAGGATCTAGAGTGATGTAGGTGGGAAAAGGGTAATGGCCTTTGAGATTAGTGGTGATGGTACTTTATGGTACCAAAAGAGGTTATATGCTCCTGATATAGATGGTTTTCATGAGAGGATCTTGTTGAGGCATATAAGTCACACAATGTTGTTCATCCTATTCAATAAAAATGTATCATGATCTCTAGAAGATGTATTGGTGGAATAATATAAAGAGGGATATAGCTAATTTTATGGCCAAATTCATGGTGTGTCAACAAGTGAAAGTTGAGCACATGAGGCTCGAAGGATTGTATCAAGAGATTGAGTTGCCTGAATGAAAGTGGGAAGTGATCAACATGGATTTTGTTACCAGTCTTCCTAGATCTCAAAATTAGTTTGATTCGATTTGGGTCATTATGTATAGGATGACAAAGTCGGCTCACTTTTTACCAGTGAGGACTAACTTCTCGATTGAGGATTATGCAAGGTTGTACCTCCAAGAGATTGTGAAGTCGCATAGGGTACCTATTTCTATCATCTCTGATTATGGTTCGCAATTTTCATCTCAATTTTGGCGATCATCTAAGAAAGAGTTGGGGACTAAGGTAAGTCTGAGTACTCCTTTTCACCCACAGTCGAATGGGTAAGCAGAAAGGACTATTCAGACATTAAAGGATATGCTTTGTTCTTACGTGATGGACTATGGTGGTAGTTGGGTTGACCATTTACCTCATGTAGAGTTTTCTTACAACAATTTCTATCACTCTAGCATTGGGATGGCTCAATTTGAAGTGTTTTATGGTAGGAGCTACAGGCATCCTATTGGGTGGTTTGAGATTGGTGAGGCGGATATGTTTAGTTCAGACTTGGTTCACCAAGGTATAGAGAAGGTAAAGGTAATTTGGGACAGGCTTAAGGCTGCTCAAAGTCACAAAACTATACAAACATAAGGTGAGGGGACTTGGAGTTTAAGGTTGGAGATAAGGTATTCCTGAAGGTGTCTCCCATGAAAGAAGTGATGAGGTTTAGGAAGAAGGGGAATCTCAATCCTCGATGTACGGATCCTTATGTGGTTTTAAGAAAGGTTGATAATATTTCCTATGAGTTGGAATTGCCTTCTAGTTTGAGCTCCATTCAGCCAATATTCTATGTCTCTATGTTGAGCAAGTATAATTGTGATCCATCGCAAATTGTGCCTATTAAGGATATTGGTATTTTGGATTCCCTATCTTCTGAGAAGGTCCTAGTTGAGATCTTGGATCGTCAAGTTCGTCAGTTATAAACAAAGGATGTGGCCTTGGTAAAGGTTTTATAGAGGAACCACAAGGTGGAAGAGGCTACATGGGAAGCTGAAAAGAACATAAAGTCCATGTATCCGTTCCTATTTTATGTTATGGAAATTTTTGTGAAAGATATGGGTTCTTCATAATATCTTTGTTTTCAAACTTTGTTAAAGGAAAGATTGAACTCTTTGGTGTCTTTGTTTTCTAACTTGGTTAAAGGTAAGGGTAGACACTTTTTGGGTTTAAATTATGCTAGTCATGCCTCGTTCCATCATTCGAGGATGAATAACCCGAGTAGGGGAGAATTGAAACACCCTGAGTTTTGACCCTTAGAAACTTCCTAAGTTTGAGCTTTCTGATCATCATATGACTCATGCTTACTTATCACATGACGTGGGTATGGTTTAGGCATCCTGGTTTTATGTTACTCAATGTGGTTTTAGTTGTTTTCTGTCCAAGGTACGATAAGAATCCATACAAGTCTTATGTACATAATACGAGAAGTATAGTGCCAAACTGTATGTTGTTTATTCTCTAGCCTTGAGATTCTGCTTAGGGTGCAACTTGAAGGGTATTAGTCATATGGTAGGGTATGATCTAGGCTAAGGATCCATATGTTGGATAGAATGTGATGTCCAATAGTTTGATCAAGGTACGAGTGGAAGGTACCACTCATATGATATGGATACGAGTAGGGGGTCCAAATCGTACCCTACTATAGTATTTTTATAGTTTCAGTTGGGGGTATTCTAAACATTTCCCCTCTTAACTTATTTTGACCCCATGACTTAAAACAGTCTTGGGACTTCATTAACCTACTATTCTCAAATCAAACACTCTCAAAACACTCTTAAATCTCTTTAAGGCTCTTGGTTCAAAAGGAGGCTAGGGTTTCTTCAAGGTAGTCAAGTAAGGCTCTCAAGTATGGTTTCTCTCCGTCTTCTTTGGTATCTAAGGCATGTTACTCCTCCCTCGTTGTTATTTCAAACTAAAAGCATGTTTTACTTAATGGATTTCATGGCATCATTGTGGGTTTGTGTTGGTTTTGAAATATATGTTTGGGGGTTTTGGTTATTCTTGGTTGGATAATGTTTTCCTATGTTCTATTTATGGTTTTTCATGTTTGTTTGAACATGTGGTTGCATGGGAATTGTAAATTGGTTCTTGGTTTTTACTTTTGGAAACTCTATGCCCTCAACATGTTTGTTAAAATGCCAATGAGAATGTTTTTGTCACATAGTTTGACTTTTATTGAAAACCTTGCGTTGCATAATATGTTAATGGAACCATAAATGGTTTGATTGAATTAAATGATTTAGAAAGGCTTTAGTGGCCATGGTTTTGGTTTATTGTAAATGTTATGGGGTACATGGGAATCCCCTAAGTATTGGCTAATGACATTGCTTGCAAGCTATAGTCGGTATGACGATACCACTTCATAATGCCTTGGTAATAAACTATGGAATTGGTGGTTTGGTTATGTGCTAAAGGTTTTTAATTGGGCAATAATGGCGGGTCATGATGGCTAACCATGAAGGTGTAAGTCAAATGGATGGACATATGTATGAATGTGATTGCATTTGGATATTTACTTTGATTTTGAATAATGGCATTACTTTATCCTTATTCCTGAGTACATGCTAGCGTTCACCCTCTAACCCATCTTCGAGCGTTGTATACTACGCAATGTGAATTGGCCATACTACTTCTCCTACTTAGTGACTTGGATTCAGGGATAGCATTTGTGTCTTACTAAAGTGGTAAGCTTTCATACTATGGAAGACTCCATTTCATGTTATGGATATCTTTTCATACTTTTGTTTATTTCTTGGACCTTGGTTTTGGCTATGGTCGGGGGCATTTCCTGACTGGATGTTCTTTATTTTTAGTTAGAGGCTTTGTGTGATAAATATGGGCATAGGCAGTGTCGGTATTGGTGTCAGCCTTGGCATTGGTATTGGTATTGGGGCTAACACCAGTTGGATATTTGATTGGATTATTGGTTGTTTATAGTAATGGATTCTTTTATTGTCTTTGAGTATTTATTATTCCATCTTATTATGTGTTGAAATTCATTCGGCATAGGTTATAGGGCGGTTATGGTTGGGTATTAGAGGTGGTCTTTGGTCCCGGTGGACTTGAGGCACCCGATATGACTAGGCCTCGATTTGGGTCATGTCAGATTGGTCTCAGAGCCCTAGGTTCATGGCCACTTGGAAGTCCATAAAGCCATGTCGAGTAGAGTCTCTTTTAAGGGTATGTATCATGCCAAACTCATAATGGAGAGGCTACAAAGCATTTGGGAATGTTTCTCTTTCTTGTGTTCAGTTTTCAAGCTGTAGAGTCTAAGGTCCTGAATTCTCCTCTAATCCCTATTTGTGTGCTTTTAAGATCATGCCTCCTTAATGATCTGAAGCTCTAAGGTCCTGAATTCTCCTCTAATCCCTATTTGTGTGCTTTTAAGATCATGCCTCCTCAATGATCTGAAGCTCATAAAAACTTCTCTATCCCAACTGAATACAATGTTGATGGGACCCATTCTACTTAAGGGTTCCATACCCAATCTATGGATCCCTTTTTGGATTGTTTTGAAGTTCTATCGGTTCTCTCTAGTACATCTCAAACTGCTCAGGCTGAAGTGACGAACACTGAGTTTCGTCAGTCCATTCATATGTTTGCATAGTTTGTGGCTACACAGTCTGAGTGTGGTGTTCCTGTTACTCCATCTTCTAAGGCTACACGGGTTGGCTAGTTCATAAGGTTGAACCTTTTGACCTTTAGTGGTGTTACGGTAGAGGAGAATCCTCAAGGTTTTATAGATGAGATAGAAAATATCTTTCGAGTTATACCTTCCACAAATGTGGAGGGTGTAGAGTTTGTGTAATACCCCGATCATTCCTTAATCCTAAATCTATCTTTTTAAATGGATATGTATGAATCCAAAGTGATTAATGTTTAAACCATATTGTATTTCTCTAATTTCTACTTTTTTTCATGTGGAGCATTGAATAAGCTTTCCATCGATACCAATTTCATCAAAATTCGACATCAGATGAGTGAGTTATAGCCGTTTTACTGAATGATATCGGATCGCCCAGGTTTGACGATCGACCTGGTGGACCGTCGGTCCTTGGTGGAACATCAAGTGTCCCATCAAACCAAGGCAGTAGCTCCCTTTTTGGGATGTCGTGTGATGGTCAAAGTGGTGGACCATCACAAAGTTGACGGACCGTCAAGGTATCCGTCAGACCGAGGCAGAATGTCCCATTCCTGAGCCCCGAGTGAGGACGACATAGTGGACCGTCAGTCCCTCTGACAGACCATCACTTCGATCATCATTTCGAGGCAAAACATTTTAGACACTCGAGTGACAGACGACCTAGTGGACTGTCAGCTAATCTGACGGACCGTCAGATTGACCGTCACAGGCCCCGATCTGCAATTTCAACTGTTTTTCAAAAGGGCATCTTAGTCATTTCTGCTCCTTGTGGCCTTATATATATATATATATATATGTGTGTGTGTGTGTGTGTGTAGAGAAGAGAAGATCATTTCTCTCTATTTCTTTCCAAATTTCTTTCAAGAATTCTCTAGAAACCTAGGGTTTCTTCCAAACCCAAAAATCAAATCATCTCCAAGAAATTCAAGAAATCTCCTATAAATTTCTTCAAGTTGTTCAAGAACTAAGTTCCTCAAGTCAAAGGCAGCAAGGTCTTGGTCTAAAAGTGTGAGAAAGAAGTTTCAAGCAAGTTTCTATGTCTTCAAAATCAAAATCTAAGGTATGTGGGGTTTGAACAAGAACACTCATTTCGTTCTTGTGCCTAAAGATTTAATTTCTGCTATTGATCTACGTGATCTTTGCAAGTGAGGTTACACCCAAATTTATTTAGTTATGATTTATGAGATTTAATTTGAAGAAGTTTGATATTTATGATTATTTTACCATCATGTTTCTTAAATTGAGAATTTATTCCATGAGTTGTATATTGTCATTATGTATTGATGATTTTTAAGCGATTTAAGTCAAGTGCCATGAGTTATGCCTTTCCATGAGAAATTTGACTATTGAATTTATATAGATATTGAGATTGAAAGTCAAGAACGAGTCCTATGATGTTTCCTTGAAGTTTTTGATATTTGAAATGATTTGATAAGCAAATGTACTTGATGTTGAGAATGATTGTGTTGAGTTGAGTCGAGTTAGGAATCCACAAGATGTTTATGATTTACAGATGAGATATATATTTATTTTTTGGTCTTTTATGATAGACCCATGAGTTGATATTGATTAAGGTGAATTTCCTAACGCGTTCTGAGCTGAGTCTGGGAGGAGTATTTAGCACCGAGCGGGAAATTTGGTATTTCCCCAGAACTACATGTCATCGTAGGATTGATTTTGATGATTGTTGGCGAAAGGCTGAGTATGAGATTGTGATATTGAGATTGAGGTTGTACTCCCTGGAAAAAGTACAACACCCCTGCCAATGTGGGGATCCCTCATTAGAAGGGAAAAACGTTGGACTCCATGAGGCTCACATGGTATAGTTATGTCGATTATAAGAAACTCCCATGCCCATAATGATATAAGTCTCTTGAGTTACCGAGTCACTCTAAGTCACTAGTTAAAGAGTTTGAGTTGAGTTAAATGATTTATGAGATTTATGAAACACGTGTCATTACAGATGATTTATGGAAATAATGTTTCAGATAATTCAAGTAAAGATAGTTATTATTGTCAGCATGCATGATTTCTCATATATTTATGATATTATTTAAAATGCTGCATCCACCCCCACATACTCAGTACATTCCCAAGTATTAACCCCCATACTCTTTTGTATTCTATATTTCCTCGTGATATAAGTTCAGGTGCTCAGTCTCAGCAATGACAGTTATCTTTGAGTACCTTCCTCTATACTTCTGCAGTTGGTGAGTCCCCATGGTTCGAGGACCTGCATTTCCAATTTTATCTTCTCAATAGATGGTTATTTATTTTCAGTTCAATACGAGTCAGTTGGGGATCTGTCCTAATGGATCATCAGACTTGTATAGTAGAGGCTTTCTTAGGCTAGAGTACCAGTATGTATAGAACTTTAGTATTTTCATTGTACAGAGCACTATTACTTCTTATCGTAGTATGTTCATGACATGGTTATTCCTCTTTATCTTAGCATGATTTGCGTTATAGTGAGTTTTGAAAGTGATGACAGGCTTAGAGGGTTAGCTTAGGGCCACGTGTGACCTTAAGTACCATATGACATCTCGGGATGGGTTCTTGGGTCATTATAGTTTGCCGCCTACAAGCTAAAAGGATGTGGCGTACTAGTGGTACGAGGAATGGGATCAGGCAAAGGGTGATGGTGATGAGTCATCTTTATGGGAGGATTTCTCCAATCCTTTCCTAGACCACTTCTTTCCTCAAGAGTTGAGGGATGCTAAGGCAGAAGATTTTGTTAATTTGAAGCAAGTTAAGATGTCTGTCAAGGAGTATACCTTGAAGTTTCATCAGTCCCCAATATATGAGTACTTATGTAGTTTTGAAGAGGGTTGGTAACATTGCCTATGAGTTGGAATTGCCTTCTAGTTTGAGCTTCATTCACCCGATATTCTATGTCTCTATGTTGAGGAAGTATATTGGTGATCCATCACAAATTATGCCTATCTAGGATATTGGTATTTTGAATTTCCTATCTTATAAGGAGATCCTGATTGAGATCTTGGATTGTCAGGTTCATCGATTGCGAACTAAGGATGTGGCCTCGAAAAAGGTTCTATGAAGCAACCACAAGGTAGAAAAGGATACATGGAAAGATGAAGAGGACATGAAGTTCAAGTATCTGTTCCTGTTTTCTGCTCTGGAATTTCATGCGAAAGGTATGTGTTCTTCATAACATCTTTATTTTCAAACTCTGTTGAAGGAAATATTGACTTTTTTAGTGTCTTAGTTTTCTAACTTGGTCAAAGGTAAGGGTAGGTAATTATAGGGTTTAAATCGAGCTATTCATACCTCGTTCCATTATTCGAGGATGAATGATCCAAGTAGGGGAAAGTTGAAATACCTTGAGTTTTGAAACTTAGAAATTTCCTGAGTTTGAGCTTTCTGATCATCAAACGACTCATGCTTACTTATTGTATGATGTGGGTACGATGTAGGGGTCTTGGTCATACATTACTCAGTGTGGTTTTGGTTGTTTTCTTTCCAAGGTACGACAATACTCCATATGAGTTATATGTACATGATACGAGAAGTATAGTGTCAAACCGTATGTTGTTCATTGTCTAGCCTTGACATTCTACTTAGGGTACGAATTGAAGGGTACTAGTAGTATGGTAGGGAAGGATTGAGGTTAAGGAGTCGTATGTTAGAAAGAATGTGATGTCCAAAATTTTGATAAAGGTATAAATGGAAGGTACCACTCGTATGATGTGGGAACGAGTGGAGGAGTCCAACCGTACCTACCTATGGGAATTTTTACAGTTTAAGTTTGGGGTATTCTGGATATTTCCCATCTTAACTTATTTTGACCCCACGACTTAAAATACTCTTAGGACTGTATTAACCTACTATTCTCAAATCAAACACTCTTAAATCTCTCTTTAGCTCTTGGCTAAAAAGGAGGCTAGGGTTTCTTCAAGATGGTCAAGTAAGGTTTTCAAGCGTGGTTTCTCTCCTTTTTCTTTGGTATCTAAGGCAAGTTACTCCTCCCTTATTTTTTAGTTCAAACTAAAAGCATTTTTACTTAATGGTTTTCATGGCATTATTGTGTGTTTATGTTGGTTTTGAAATATATGTTGAGGGTTTTGGTTATTCTTGGTTAGATAATGTTTTCCCATGCTCTATTTATGGTTTTTCATATTATAATGTTGGTTTGAATATGTGGGTGCATGGGAATGGTAAATTGGTTCTTGGTTTTTACTTTTGGAAACTCTATGCCCTCAACATATTTGTTAAAATGCCAATGAGAATGTTTTTGTCACATAGTTTGACGTTTATTGAAAACCTTGCATTGCATGATATGGTAATAGAATCCTAAATGGTTTGATTATATTAAATGATTTGGAAAGGCCTTGGTGTCCATGGTTTTGGTTTTATTGTAAATCCTATGGGGTACATAGGGATCCCCTAAGTATTAGCTAATGACATTGCTTGCAAGCTATAGTTGGTATTATGATACCACTTCATAATGCCTTGGTAATAAACTACGGAATTGGTGGTTTGGTTATGTGTTAAAGGTTTTTAATTGGGCAATAATGGTGGGTCATGATGGCTAACCATGAAGGTGTAAGTCAAATGAACGGACACTGGAAACTCATGTTTGTCGATATGAGGGTTGGTCGTGGTGACCATATACTTGTGGGGTACACGGGAATCCCCTAAGTTTATACTTGTATATATGTATCATGAAGGGTGAAGGGTACACAGGAATCCCCGGACCCTATGATATCTCGATTCGTGCAGCTACATGCGTTGGGGCCCATTTAGGTGGTAACAATGGACCCATATAGCCAGTGGGAGGCTTTAGGATAGTCAAGCTACTGAGCCCATGTTAAAGTTTTAAATGCATACTAAACCTAGTTCCCTTTCCCGACATAATATATATATATACATGTATGAATATGATTGCGATTGGTTATTTACTTTGGTTTTGAATAATGGCATTACTTTATCCTTAATCCTGAGTACATGCTAGCGCTCACCCACTAACCCATCTTCGGGAGTTGTATCCCCACACGATACAGGAAAAGGTCATACTAGTCCTCCTACTCAGTGATTTGGATTCTGGGACAACATTTGTGTCAGACTAAAGTGGTGAGCTTCCATACTCTTTGAGACTCCATTTAATATTATGGATATCTTTTCATACTTTTGTTTATTTGTTGGACCTTGGATTTGGCTATGGTCGGGGGAATGTCCAGACTGAATGTTCATTATTTTTGGTTAAAGGCTTTGTGTGACTCCTATGGACATGGGCAGTGTTGAATTGGTGTCAGCCTTGGCATTGGTATTGGTATTGGGGATGACATCGGTTGGATTGTTGGTTGGTCATATTTATGGATTCTATTATTGTCTTTGAGTATTTATTGTTCTATCTTGTTATATGTTTGAATTTTATCCGACATAGGTTGAAGTGCGGTTATGATTGGGTATTGGGGTGGTCTGCATTCTCGATTGGACTTGAGGCAGCCAATGTGCCTAGGCCCCGGTTTGGGTCTTGTCAGTAGTGCAGGACAAATATATACACATAATGATAAGGGATTAAAGGTTAATATTTTGCAAAAGAAGAAGATACAAGAGATGAATTATCTTTCTTTGTATGTAAGTATTTTGGAGAGAGATGTCGTCAGCACATTTGCAAGTTCATCGGTATATGATATTGTAAGAAGAAATATTTGTTACAATTCATGTCAAAGGGTTAATACGTCTACTGACGGTGCATTAATGGTTATTGATAATTCAAAAGCAATAGATGTATTTGAGATAGATACGAGTCATGTGATTATCTCAGACCCACCTCATAAGCATACTGAGGTAGACCAAGTATACCTCTCGAAAAAGATTTTAATGTTAGTCAAGAAGGATTATACAATTAGGGAGTGAAATTCAAGAAGGGTGAATTGAAAATTTTCTGTGAGACGACTATTGGCTTCTCACAGTCGACTCTCCTGCAGATCAGTACACTTCACAAAATAGATTAGGTCTGAAATAATCAAGCAGGTAAATAATTGAACTTAAAGTTAAGAAACAGAGATTTTTCCTGGTTCGGAACACCAATGTGGTGCCTACTTCCAGTCCCCTTGGATTTCAAAGTTTCCTTAGATCGTTCAATATCGGGCACGAGTACAATGATGGAAAACAAGTTCTAAAGACTTATTTTTTTCTTTAGATCTTCTGATACAGCTTCAGTTTGTACTACAAAGTTGACTCGGTCCTTCTCTTTATACAACAATTTTAAATTAAGAGTTACACATCTTTGTGAGACTAAGATTGAGAGTCTTTGAGATTCTTCTGGAAGTTGCGTAACCTTTGTCTATCTTTAGTCTTCTTCTTTTATAGTCTTCAGTTGCTACTGTTCATAAGGAATCTTAAGAGATTTCTTCTCAATCAAGGATTTGAATTGATTCCTTGATTGAGGAATATATGATATGTCCATATCAGATATGTCCATATACGTCTTTTACTCATGTCTATATCATATTTGTGCATGATCTTTTCTTTCTTTTGTTCTTGCAGTGATTGATGCTTTTTTAAGTTTGTTTGTGATCTTTTCTTACTTTTACTTCATTGTGATTGATCTGATCTACTGTAATTCTGAGATTGAGATTTTCCTTCCATTTGTTCTTATTTTGATTGATTTGCTTAGATGTCGTAGATCAAGATTTGATGTCCTTCCATTCCTGGAGCCGGCTTTCTTACTTGTTTCTTTCATCCTTCCATCATTAGCAGTCTTCCAATATCCTGCAAAGATTCACTTATTAGTTTGTCATTATTAAAACATAAACATAGGAGGCTAACAATCTCCCACTTTTTTATAATGACAAATGTGTGTAAACATCAGTCGACTTTCATTTATTATTAGTCAACTTGCTCCCCTGACTGGTACGTGTTTCCTGATTTCCTGATGTTCCTGTCTTTCTCCCCCTTTTGGAAAAATCAAAAAGAATAGCAAAACAAAACAGAAGACAAGCAGCAGATATGTATAATCTATAAATTAGGCAGAGCAAAACAGTGTAGCAGATAGTGTGTAAAAAAAATCATCTTACAGCCTATCAACACAAGTGACAGGATCCCCTTTTGAATAAAAAAGTCATTAATGTTCACCGCTTCTTGAGAAAGTAGGCCGGAGTATTATGTATGTTATGACAGAAGGTGTTATATTATTTTTCAATATTTTTGAAGAAGGAAGAATAAGAGTTCTGGATGGAAATAGCTAGATCATCATTATAGGAGTGGAATTGGGTTTTGAGGGAATCCATTTGGGCGAACATCCGAGTATACAATTTTATACCCTCCTACTTGAACATATCAAGAGCCAACCTAACCATGCCTATGTCTGTGCTAGTGCTTTCCTCGAGGTCCAGAAGTTTCGAAGTCGACTCCCACAGTAGCACAACACTTTCCTCAATGGCCTTGAACCGATCCTTAATCTCTTCCGATTTCTTCAAAATAGGAAGCATAGGGTTAGAGACGTATTTGCTTACCTTGGGAAGTTTTGACCTTGCCCGATTAGAATATTTCTTGCACCATTCCTCTTCAACCAAAACATATCACATACTTGCAAATGTATTAGAATCATAAGTTGCAATAACATCCACTAGGGTGTAAGCAGATAGATCAATAAAGTAATATTGAAGAATTCGAGTAGTTAAAAGGTCATATGGTAAACTGGCAGAGGCATGAGCATCGACTGCACTTTCAACCATGTACTCATGAATCCCCATTGCCCAATTGATTTTGATTTTCTTAACCAAATAGTATAGCACAAAAATATCACGACTGGTGATATTGCTGAGAGATCCTTTTTGGGGAATCAGTGTAGTATCAATTATGTGAGACATAATGCGAAACTTGAAACGGAAGTACAGGGGATTAAAATTGGTCGAAACAGATTTAGTGTCTAACAAAAATTTCTTGGCTTCTTCAAAGCTGGCTTCAAAATCATCGGGCCAGTTTTACCAAAGAACTTAGTATCAAAGGTATTCTCAAATAGAAAATCATTCACAATGATTCTCGTGCCAAGCACAAGAGTCTCAAGTTTGCCACTATCAGGGGAGAGGCAAAGATTCACATAAAATATGTGAACTGAATCATCATAGACCAGAAATCCACAAAGACAAAAGACAAGGGACAAATCTTGAAACTTAAAAAGTGATTGACATTACAAAAGGAGTCTTTTAATAGATGGAGATTGATAATAAGATCGGGTACAACGGAGCGACTCTTAAAGATGGAGAATTTGTCATTGTGAGAGCATGTCCAGAACTTGTGTATGTCCTTTGGAAGGAGAGAATAGAGAGGGTTTGGATGAGGTTTCTTGTTGTATAGGGCAGGTCTAGAATTAGGATGACGTCTCTTGATGAGAGTTGATTGAGATTCCATTGAGGATTCATCAGAGAAATCAAAAAAAGAACAAGGTTGTTAGGGAGGGATTTGGGAAATAATTTTGACATGATGGACATTAAATGGGTTCTGGTCATGGGAGAGAAGGAAGGGTAAATTTTAAAAGGGGCAGAGAGAGAGAAGAGGATGGTGAAAAAAAACTTGACTAGGAATGGAGGAAGTATGAGACTGTGTGAAAAGATAGGTAAGGGGAAGCCAAAAAGGTGCAAGGGAAAGGGTGACTAATGGAAGTGAAAGGGTGGCAGTCGAAGGAGTGTTGGAATGTAAAGAGGTGCAAAGATGGCAAAAGAGGCATAAAAACGGTGAGGATAATGATGACTTCCTTTTGAAAATCAATTTTTAAAAAAATGACCATAAAATTAGAGAAAAAAATATTTTTTGTCCAAAAATAAAGCTCACAAGTCATTAATACTAAGAATCCCAAGCCTTTTTCTGAGGTAAAAAAATCTTTCTTCTAACAGTTTAGTAAAAATATCTTCCAATTGATTTTCAGAATCAAAAAATGTCAACGAAAAATCACCATTTTCTACATGATCACAAATAAAATGACGCTTGATATCAATGTGTTTTTCCCTAGAATGATGCATAGTATATTTAGATCGACTAATAGCACTGGTGTTATCACACATTATCGAAACAGATAAAAAAGACAAATTAAAATCATGTAGTTGATGCGTAATTCATAAAATTTGAGTACCACAACTTCCAACAGCTATGTATTTGACTTCAGTTGTTGAAAGTGCAACTGAAGCTTTCTTCTTGTTATGCCATGAAATCAAGGCACCACCAAGAATTTGACAAGTTTCATTGGTGCTTTTTCTATCATTTTAATCACCTACAAAATCAGCGTCTAAACATCTAATTAAGTCAAAATGGGAAGAGCAAGGGTACCATAGTCCAATTTCTTGAATTCCTATAAGGTATTGGATGATCATTTTAATGGTAGTCAGATATGACTCTTTAGGAGTTGACTGGAACCTGGTAAACTTACATACGTTGAACATGATGTCTAGTCAACTGGAAGTCAAGTAGAATTGTGATCCTATCATTCCCCTATACATTTTCTTATCAACATCCTTACCAGACGAGTCCGAATGAAGGCTTGTGAATGGACTCATTGGAGTTTCATGGGCCTTTTCTTTTTCCATATCAAATTTTTTAATGAGTTCCTTCATGTACTTGGCTTGACTAATGAAAGTGCCATTAGGAGTTTGTTTGATTTGTAATCCCAAGAAGAATGTGAGCTCAGCCATAAAACTCATTTAGAAATCTCGTTTCATCAAATTAGCAAAATTCTCACACAGAGAGATGGTAAAACTACAAAATATGATATCATCAACGTAAATTTTCACAATAAAAAGATTTGAATCAAGCTTTTATATGAATAGAATTGTATTAATTTTACCCCTTTGAAAATTGTTATTTAGTAAGAAAGTACTCAATCTCTCATACCAAGCCTTTGGAGCTTATTTGAGGTCGTAGAGTGCTTTTGATAATTTGAAAATATGATTTGGATACGATGGATTTTCATACCCTGGGGGTTGTTTTACAAAAACTTCCTCATGAATAAAACCATTTAAGAAGGCGTTTTTTACGTCCATTTGATATAGATTAAAACATTTGAAAGAAACAAAAGCTAATAAAATCTGAATTGCCTCTAACCTTGCCCCGGGGGCAAATGGTCTTATCATAATCAATACCTTCTTATTGGGAATAGTCTTGAGCTACAAGTCTGGCTTTATTTCTGATAACCTTACCTTTTTCATTCATTTTATTTTTGTAAACCCATCTAGTTCCAATTACCGAATAGTTTCTTAGTCTTTCAACGAAGGTAAAACTTGATTTCATTCAAAATAGTCCAATTCTTCCTTCATAGCTTTGACCCATCATTCATCTTTGAGGGCCTCAACAGTTTTCTTTAGTTCAATTTGAGACACAAGGGCAACAAATGCTTATCTTCTCAATAATGCTCTTGTTTACACTCTATCTTCTAGGTTTCTAGTGGTGAGTTTATTTTGATAGCTAGCATCGTGTTCCCATTCTCTTGGAACACTTGCTTTCACTATTTCTGCTGTGGAAGTTGACTCTAGAGGGGGTGTAGTCGACTTGTCTTATGATGGCTCAGAGGTTGTGCTATCATTTTCTTCAGATTATAGATTGCTCACCTATTTTTCATCAATACTTAAATTCATTATTGGGTGATTAGATTCATCAAACATAATATCCATAGATTCCTCAACACACAAAGTTCTTTTATTAAATGCCCTGTAAGCGCGACTAGTGGGAGAATACCCAAGGAAAATACCTTCGTCACTTCATGGATTAAATTTTCCTGAGTTATTCTTACCATTTTTATGAATAAAACATATACAGCCAAAAGGATGGAAATAGCTAATGTTGGGCTTCTTTCATCTCCAGAGTTCATAAGGCATCTTCTTTAAAATTAGTCTGATCAGGCATCGGTTGATAATGTGACATACTATGCTTACTGCTTCTGCCCAAAAGTGGTCTGGGAGATTATATTCTAACAGTATGGTCCTGGCAGTCTCCTAGAGAGATCGATTCTTTCTCTCTACTACACCACTTTGCTGAGGAGACCAAGGTGATGAGAAGTTCTGAGAGTATCCGTTTTGAGCATAATACTCCTCAAATGCCTTATTGTAAAATTCTCCTCCATGATCACTATGAACGTAAGTGATGAGGTGTCCAATTTCTCTCTGTACCTTTCTACAAAAGATCTCAAAGTTTGTGAAAGCCTTATATTTATGAGCAAGAAACGTTGCTCAAGTGAAACATGAATAATCATCAATTATAACAAAAATATATCTCTTTCTAATAATGCTTGCAGTCTTAGTGGGGCCAAACAGATCCATCTGGATTGTTTGAAGAAATTTGGTAGTAGAAACAATGTCTTTAACTTTGAATGATGTCCGAGTTTGTTTACCCAATTGACAAACATCACAAATGTGATCTTTTTCAAACTTAAGTTTTGGTAGACCTTTCACCAATTCTAGTCGGGACAACTTCTCAATGATATACATACTAGCATACCCAAGCTTTCTGTGCCACAACAAAACATCATTGGTTTGAATAGTGTGGTAATTTAAGGTAGCAAAGTCAAAACTATTTAAGACATAAATATTATCAACACGTTCACCGATGAGAAAGCTATTTCTTTTGTTATGTTTGATTAAGAAATTTTCAACTTTGAAGAAGCCTAAATCAGGCGTCACACAACTGATTGATGCTAAGCAGATTATGTGAAAGGCCGTCTACTAAATATACTTCAGAGAATTCACATGATGAGCTGAGTTCTACTGAGTTGACTCCAATGACGTTGCCTCTAGAATTATCACCGAATATGACTGATCCCCCATCTATTTTCTGTAAAGTAGAAAAACTTTCTTTCTTCCCGGTCATGTGTCTAGAAAATCTGTTATCAATAACCCATATTCCCTTCTTATAGCTCTTTCTGACCTATTCCTAGAAAATAAGAAAATTAATTTTGCTTAGGTACCCAAGTGGTCTTGGGCCCTTGCGAGTTAGATATGCTTCCTTTGGGCTTATAAACCCACACACTTTTAGGCTTATAGTTGCAGTTGTAAGATTTGTGCCCTCTCTATCCATAGATAAAACAGACAGGTCCTCAAGAGGATAAAAAGTTCTTAGCTGCTTTAAACAATTCTGATGAGGAACTTGAATTGTTTTTAAAAGAGTCTGATCTCACGAAACCGCGATTTGGTGATTTCTTAATACTTTTTAATTTTATTTTTACATCATCATGCTCATCATGAAGTAATTCAATTTCAATTTTACATGCTTCGATTACTATTTGATAACTTCTTTGTTCCTCTTCGAGTTTTCAATCAAATAGAGCTTCGCAACTTTTCTTCTCTTGTGCGAGTTTGTTATATTCATCTATAACTTTTTGAAGCTCGGCATTTATCATATTTATATTAGATTCAATAATATTACAATTATGACAATCGTGTATTCTTACCTTGCTAGATTCACATGTTTCCATGAAGCACATATTGGCGGCTTCTATTTTTTCTTAAATTTTATCTTCATCATTCCAGGCTCCAAAGTTTTGATTCTTCCTGGATGTTCTTCTTCTTAATTCTAGATAGCTTTATTTGAAATAGTTAGGCCTTCCACAGTGATCATCGTTTCTAGTGAAGTCATTATTTTTAGCTCCTTGGGATTATTGTTGTCTCTATCTCATGATCTGCCTTACTCCATGGTTAATAAGTGACATTCCTTCGATATTAGCATCTTCCAAAATGTCTACTTCTTCAGTTAAAGCAGCGTTGAAGGCTACTGGTTTCTTCTTTTCCTCTTTATGGTACTTGTTGATATAATTACATTCATATGCAATGAGGTTACCTCGTAGTTCATCATATGTCATGTTGAGAAGATCTCCATCTTCCAGAATGGTAGCCTTGGTTTTTGAAATTTTTGAAAGGCTTTGGACCAACTTCTGGACTTATAGGCTATATGGGTAAATTATCCCCAGTAATTTCAGTTCGCATACAATCTTGCTAAATCTGGCAAACATTGTTTCAATGTTCTCATTCTCTTCCATTTTGAACAGCTCATATTCATTGACTAGGGCATCAATCTTTGACTTTTTGACATTGGTGGTTCCATCATAGGTTACCTCCAATTTGTCCCATATTTCTTTTGTATTCTCGCAAGTTGACATCTTGTCATATTCTTCTCCACTAACTGCATAAAGAAGTAAACTTATAGCACGTGAATTAGTTTGGATTACTAATGTAACATGGAAACATGAAAAAGTCGATGCTTAAAATTGCAAATTTCTGCATGAACTTAGTATATTTTGTTAGATATGATGCACTTTGGTGTATAATGTAGGTAAAACATGTTTATAATAGTGTTTGAATGAAAATAGAAGTAAAAGACCTACTCTGATCAGGATACGAGTCATCTCTTAAGTCGTGAACATCTGATACGACTTGTATTCTGAATCGTATTCAAAACAGAACCAAAAGCCAACCTGAGGAGCTAAGTATGGAGAAGATACGACTCAAGTATCCAAGTCATAAGCTAGTATATGAGTCATACAGAGCAGTCGTAAGCATAACAAAACCAAAGCTACCATTCAGGAGTTAAAGTCTTAGAAGTATACGAGTCAGAAGTCTGAGTACGATTCATATAGGGAAGTCATACACAAACCAGTATTCAGCATTTGGAAAGACTAAAGTCCCATGTAAATACAAGTGAAGGACACACTCGTACACTCAGGTACGAGTCATAAGTAGAAGTCGAATGCTGAACAGAAAGTTGAAGCCTTAGGAGGACAGATACTAGAACATATACGATAAGGCAGGGTACGACTCATATGATGCCGGTACGAGTGAATAACGAGTCGTACCAACTACCAACATAACTTATCCTTATTTTTATTAGGATTTTTATGTTATTTTGAGATACTATAAATAACCTAGGGTTTATCTTTTATTAGGTTATGCTTTTTTACATATTACTATAATACTTTACAATACTTTTACAATTATTCTTGAGATTTTGGGTGTTTATTCAATAAAAGACTTTGGAATTTATTCATCTTATTTTTGTGAAATTAATTATATGTGTTCTTCATTAATAATCTTGGTTTCTTGCTCAAACATGAGCGACTAATCTCTTTGACTAGGTTTGTGGGAAACCTGGAGGATTAGCTATGTAGAGAAAGAGTGAGACTCATTTGTTCTAGGGTTTCTTCATGTATCTTAATCTTCTTCACGATAATTAACCTCAAGTAGTTATAGTATATTGAGATAGCCTGTATTCGCATCCATCCCTACAAGGGAGTTTGTGATTGGGAAAAGAAGTTAAGACAGTAATTTGAGATTTCTACCTCCACCTTTTAGTCCCCGCATCTTATCTAATCACTTTATCCCAAAAGGAAGGGTGAATTGAGGTTGTATCAAGGAGAAATAAGGCGATGCCCTGAGACCTAACTGGTAAAGGGTGAGATTTATCTTTGTGCCCACAAGGCGGTTGATAATAACTATCTTATAGACTTTGCATGTAGAACAATAAAATAGTTGGGTTGATCATAAAAAAAATTACGAAGTTGAGAAGCGAGGGGGAACACAAGCCTAGTGTTCGTCTCATATTGTCTACAATTCAAAAGCAATCAAGATTTGGTTACTACTTGTGATTAATACTGAAATCCCCCCATTTACTTTCCTGTATTGCTCATGGATTACATCAAGTCAAGCAACTATGGAATCGACCCCAACCTAGTTGGCTTATTATATTTACAATCGACTGCATTATAATTATAACTAGAGTGTAGTTTTGGGCGACATTAAATTTTTGCATCATTTTTGGGGATGATGGTTTGACTAATGAATTGAATTGGTGAAGTTTGCGGGTTTTTAATTTTTGTTTTTGATTTGGCATACGCCAGTGTATGCCAAGTACCATTAGTAGAGGCAATCTCTTACTCCCTTTTGATCCATAACTAGAGAGAATCCTTTAAATACAGAGAAGGATATTAGGACAAGTTCGTGAAAGGGTTCAAGATCCCCCACCTGTGGATTCAAATACGGCGCTCCCATGTGATCCATTAAATCCATAGAATACTGCAGACCTACTGACACAACAACTGTTGAAGCGATAACATAGAGAAGTTGAAGAGGCTAGACGTGTTGTAGAGGTGGAGTTAGCTCAGCATGGTGGACTAGGCAGGCCTAGATAAGTTGTTGATCATCGATTTTATAAAGGCAGAGCTCTATTTATTATGGCATATCAACACTTACACCCATATGAAGAGAAGTATTAAGATCTGGGTTATGTTAAGCCTACTGAGTTTGGATCCATTATTCCTCTTGCTTTAGCCCCTAATGTGAAGTTTGATATCACTAGTGCTATGGTTTAATTATTGAATTTAAAGAGTGTATTTGTAGGTGCAGCGAAAGATGATGCAAACATGCACCTTGTAAATTTTCTTGGGATCTGTACATCTTATACAGATGGTTAGGGGAACTTCTAAGATAGGTGAAGCATCACTATGGTTAGGGGAACTTCTAAGAGGATCTATCACTACTTGGAATGAGTTGAAGACATAGTTTTTTAGCAGATTTTTCCCTCCTACAAGGATCCTACAGTTGAAGGATGAAATATACAATTTTAGATAATTACTTGCAGTCTACATATGAGGCGTGGTTTCGATTCAAGAAGAAGCTGAGCATGGTACCAAATCATGAAATCGAAGGATCTAACTTGTCAAAAATCATCTATAGATCACTGAATGATAGTTCGTAAGCTATGGTGGATATTTTTTAGGAAGAGCATTTATGCGTCTTCGTTGAGATGCTGCGTGAGAAATGCTAGATGATATCGATGTGACCAATAAGGGATGGCATACTAGAGCTTCAGAATATGATGGTGGTACATATGTTATTGGAGTAACAAATACTTATGGAGCAGCTAATTATATGGTAGCACAAGAGGTTGCACAGCTTCATACAGATATTGGGTTGCTTATAAAACAATTTGAGTCAATGAGTATTGAAAAGGTGAATGAAGTTGCAGCATAGGGGTCTACTTCCAACCATTTGAGGTTGAATCTAAAGAACAGGCAAAATATGTTAATCGTAGATAGGCGAATTTTTGAGCCCAAAGGCAAGGGAATCAAGGTCGGAACTATTATAATAATAGATATAGAGATAGGAGTAGAGACAGAGACAGTGATTGGCAATGTAAAGATGACTATAAGGAGAAGAGTAACAACTATATTCCACCAGGTATTCGAGATACAGAGTCCAGAATAGAGGCTCTTGTGTCTACGCTGGTCAAAGGACAAATAAATCAAGAGAACTACCTGAAGGATATCAAAGTTGATTTATCAGGATTAAACCAGAAATTTGAGTCACATGCTACAGCAATTAAGCAGTTGGAGCAACAATTTGGTCAGATGTCAGCCACGGTAAATCAGAGAAAGCCTGGAACTCTTCCAAGTCATACAGTGGTAAACCACAAAAATGATCACCAATGCCATGCCATTACCACTCGGAGTGGTAAAGTCACTACAGATCCACCTGTACCTACTATGGATGAGCAGAAGAATGATGATGAGTCGATTGATGTAGGGAGCAGTAGCAAGAAGAATGAAAGATAAGAGAATGCTACAGAGCCTATGCTGAAGCCCATTCTAAAACCTCTTCCTCCTTAACTACAAAGTCTGGAAAAAAAAACAAGAAGATGGTAAGTACCAAAAGTTTTTATCAATGCTAAAAGAACTGTCAATCAACATACCGCTAATAGAGGTATTGGAGCAAATGCCTGGATATGCAAAATTCCTGAAGGATCTTATCACCAAGAAGAGAGCAGTCAGTTATGGGCCGGTTAACAATGTTAATCATTGTATATTGTAGCCACTCGATCATTGGTGGAGAAGAAGGAGAATATTGGTGATTTCTCTATACCTTTCACCATTGGATCTTTCAACTTTATCATGCTTTATGTGACTTGGGTGCTAGAATCAACCTCATTCCATTTATTGTATTCAATCAATTGGGGTTGGAAGCTCGAAAACCTACCACCATGAGACTAGTAATGGTAGACATGAGCATGAAAAAGTCAGTTGGTATTCTATATGATGTATTGGTGAAGGTGGTTTGTTTCATTTTTCCTGCTGATTTTGTGGTCTTAGATTGTAAAGTGGACTTCCAGGTCCTAATTTTCTTGGAAGACCATTTTTGGCTACAGGAAGGACGCCGATTGTTCTAGAGTTGGGACATTTGATGTTGAGATTTAATAATGAACAGGTGATATTCAATGTATGCAAAATCCATGAGGCGGCCTGGTAAAGTGAGAGTGATATCTGTTATTAATGCGTGTGATGAGGAGGTAGATTCATTCCATGATGTTGATGTAGTCACTCAGTGGGACAATGGGTCTGATGTGATTGTTCCAATTGAAGAGAGACTAGGTGTTGAAGCACTTAAAGCTGTGATAATAAATTTTAACTCTTATGGTATCAAGGAGTATGAGAAGTTAGTAGGTGCACTATATGGTAATGGTTCTCATCATTTTGAACCAAAGAATCTTGGTTTAAACTTGAAGAATAAAATGACTCTACCTGCTCACCCATCCATTGAGGAACCACCTATGTTGGAGTTGAAGGCCCTTTCTTCTCACTTGCGATATATATTTTTGGGGGATAATAACACTTTATCGGTTATTATTGCAACTGATCTAAGACAATTAGAAGTATAAGCATTGTTTTCAGTGTTGTAAATTGTAAGAGGTCCATTAGATGGTCCATTGTAGATATTATGGGAATTCCACCTGGTTTGTGTACTCACAAAATACAACTTGAGCCAGATTATGTTCCATCTATTAAATATCAGCCTCAACTAAATCCTCCTATGTAGGAGGTGGTAAAGAAAGAAATAATCAAGTAATTGGATGTTAGTGTGGTATTTTCCATTGCAGATAGCAAGTGGGTCAGTTCGGTACAATCCATTCCTAAGAAAGGTGAAATAATTGTCGTGCCTAATGAGAAGAATGAGCTAGTTCCTATGAGGCTAGTCACTGGATGGAGAGTGTGCATGGATTATAAAAAATTAAATGCATGGACTCAGAAGGACCATTTTCCCAAGCCTTTCATGGATCAGATATTAGACCAATTAGCAGGCAGAGGATGGTATTATTTTCATGACGGGTACTCATGTTACAATCAAATCTCTATTCCACCGGCGGACCAAGAAAAGAGGACTTTTACATATCCTTCTGGGACCTTTTTATTCAAACGGATGCCATTCAGGCTATGCAATGCCCCAGCCATATTTTTTAGATGTATGATGTCTATTTTCTCTTATATGGTTGAAAACACCATTGAAGTTTGTATGGATGATTTTTTTATTGTTATTGACTCTTTTGATGACTATCTCATTTACTTGGCAAAGGCTCTACAAAGGTGTGATGAATGAAACTTAGTACTTAATTGGAAAAAGTTCTATTTTATGGTCAAAGAAGGAATTGTGCTTGGGAACAAGATTTCAAAGAGGGGTGTAGAGGTTAATCGAGCGAAGATTGAGGTGATTGAGAAATTACCCTACCCAATTTCTGTAAAAGGGATTCAAAGTTTTCTAGGGCATACAGGTTTTTATAGGTGATTTATTAGGGACTTCTCGAAGATTGCTAATCCTCTTTGCAAGCTTCAAGATAAGGAAGTAAAATTTAATTTCGATGATACATATAAGAAAGCTTTTAAAAGCCTAAAAGAGAAGCTGGTGATTACTTCAATTATTGTGTCCCCTGATTGGACTTCACCTTTTGAGATTATATGTGACGCTAGTAGAGTGGACTTAGGGGATGTACTAGGCTAACAAAAATAAAATATCCTTCATCCCATCTACTATTCTAGTAAGGTACTAAATCCTATTCAAAAGAACTACATCATGATAGAGCAAAAGTTATTGGCAATGGTTTTTACCTTTGAAAAGTTTAGATATTACTTAATTGGGACAAAGGTGATTGTGCACACTGATCAAGCAGCTTTGCAGTACCTTATGGCTAAAAAATATGCAAATCCTAGGATTGTTCGGTGGGTGTTGTTGTTGTAAGAATTTGATTTTGGGGTGAAGGATAGAAAAGGCACAGAAAATCAAGTCCCAGATCACTTGTCTGGACTGGAGGAGAAAGCTATGCAGAAGGTTGCTAATGGGTTGGAGATTGATGACAGTTTTCCAGATGAACAGATATTTGCAGCTTCCCAAGATCTGATTCCATGGTTTGAAAATTATGCAAATTACTTAGCCAGTGATCGAGACCCAGAAAACCTTTCGTATCAGCTAAGAAAGAAGTTCATGCATGAGGTAAGGAAATTTTTCTAGGATGAACCTTACTTATTCAGAATTTGTGCAGATGGAATCATTCGTAGATGTATACCTAAGGTGGAGATGATGAGCATACTAGAAGCTTGTCATTCATCACCAGTTGGGGGTGATTATGCAGGGGCTCGCACAGCTTATAAAATCCTGCAATGTGGCTACTATTGTCAAACCATATACAAAGATGCTCATGATTATACTTCTGCTTATGATCAATTCCAGTTACAAGGTACGATTTCTAGAAAACATGAACTACTTATGATTCATATTTTAGAATTGGAAGTGTTTGATGTATGGGGCATAGATTTCATGAGAACTTTCGTGAGTTCGTTTGGCAAGAAATACATACTTGTGGCTGTAGACTATGTTTCAAAGTGGGTGGAAGCGATTCCACTTCCTAACAATGAAGCACGCAGTGTCGCTACATTCTTGAGAAATAACATCTTCTCTCGATTTGGCATGCCACGGGCTATTACTAGTGATGGAGGGTCACATTTTTTCAATTATCTTTCCAAGAGTCTGCTTGAAAAATATAGAGTTAAACATAGGGTGGAAACACCCTATCATCCACAGACTAGCGGACAAGTTGAAGTGTCCAATAGAGAAATCAAGTTTATATTGGCAAAGACTATAAATGCCAATAGGACCAATTGGGCGAGAAAGTTAGATGATACATTGTGGGCTTACCGCACAACTTATAATAACCCCATAGATGCCTCACCTTATAAGTTGGTGTATGGCAAGGATTGCCACTTACCAATCAAGATTGAGCATAAGGTGCTATGGGCATTAAAGAAGTTGAATCTAAAGTGTAAGGATGCAGCCAAGTCAAGGTTAAATAATATCAATGAGTTGGATAAATTCCATCTCCAAGCTTATGAAAGTCCAATCTAAAATCAAGCACTGCATTGGAGGCAACCCATGAGGCTAGTTGGTGAAATCTAAGTACCCAACTTAGCCACGTCGTTCCACGATGTTAAATCAAGCATTATGTGACATGACCCAAACCAGGAAGTTCTCATAATGGGAAATCCCAAGCCCAACCAAGACCGAGAACTGCCATTTTTACCCATCCCGACCACCAAACACATACCTTGAGTTGGCTGATGTCCGAACATATAACAAGATAGCGTATTCACCAATGTGGTGACTCTGGGATAAGTCTATATCCGAGACCAACTTAACCAAGTCCAACTAAATAAACTACCAAACCAATGTAGAAACCATAAACCAATACCATAATAATAAGCAAATGTGTGAATATATATGAAACAAAATAATCCATACCATACCCAAGTTCAAAGTTGTCCATATGAAGCCTCTAGACCAACCAAAGAGTACCTAGTCGAGACATACCCCCAACCATAGCCAGAAACCACAGTCTATGAAAGAAAAGAAATATGTAAGTGAACCATGACATGAAATAAATGTCTTCCAAACTATGGAAGATCACCACTTAAATCCAACATCGACTGTCCCCAAATCAGATCACTGAGCAGGAGAAGTGGAATGGTCGATTCCTGCATAGCATGGGTATACAGCCGTTAGTAGACGGGTTAGTGGGTGAACACTAGTATGCACTCAGGATAAGGATAAGATAATTCCATTCATAAAACAAAGTAAAACCATACATAATGCATACAACCATACATATATATAACCATTTGGGGAAAGGGAATCGGGTTTAGCATGCCTTTAAAACCTGTACCTATGCTATATAGTTTTGCCGTCCTAAACCACCAACGGGTTATATGGGTTCAACTCCCCTACTGAAAGGGCCCCAGTGCGTGTAGCTGCACGACCAGGAAAGTATCCCATGGGATGACTAGTACATCCGCCAAATAAAGTGTGACATCGTGCACACGGTCACCAAGACCAACCTCATATCGACAAATATGAGTTTCCAGTTTTGGTCCCCCCGGGACCTCTATCTTCCATGGCTTTGCTAAACAACCCGCTATTATTGCCCAATTAAAACCACTTTCCAAATAACAAAACCATTATCCATTTATTAACCAAGGCTATTTATATTGGTATCGTTATACCAACCCTTACTTGCAAGTATCATCCATAACCAACCATTTATCCTTCATTTACCATATTAAACTACTTGGGGAACTTCCATGTTCCCCAAAAGCATAACTATTTAGCCTTTTACCTTTCCACACCATTTAAACCAATTCCATTAATGTATTCACTTAAGGGATTTCCATGTATCCCGTAAGGTTTTCAATATAGACCAACCATGACCACCAAAACCATCACCCTTTAAACCATTCCAAACCATTTTAGACAATGCCAAGCATTTAAAGCATTTATATCACTTAAACCATGCAAAACCATCCAAAACCATATAGAGTTCTATCACCAAACCAAACCATACAAGACTTTCAATGAAAAATCAATAATAGAGTAAAAATATTCTTTGAGGCAATTTATCAAACATGTTGAGGGCACACATTTACCAAGACCAAAACCAATGCATAAACCATAACCAACAACTAACCATATATGCAAACCAACAACTTACCTTGCCTATTTCCAACCTTACCTCATTCCTTCCCATACTACTATTTGGGTTGATAAATTAATAAAATGTTGGGATTTGGAATTGGTAACCTTTTCTTGAGATCACTAAAATTAGTTCCATCTTTTGAATAGGATTAGTGGAGACCGGTGGGACCCTACGGGGAAAACCAGAAATTGTGACCCTTGATAAGGTTTGTGCCCCATGAGTTGGACTATATCCATCCAAGTTGTATAAGTTTTCACAACTTTAGATCATTGAGAAGACATGATCTAAGAGTGAACCAAAGAAGATTCACAAAAGAGTTCAAAACCTTACATTCTATAGCTCGAAAGTAGAATAACCAAGAAAGTGAAACATCCTAAATACCTCATAGCCTCCTGATTATAAGTGTGGTGCACGACAAACCCATTATCAAGACTCTACTCGACATGGATTTGTGGATACCCTATGACATCGAAACCTAAAGTTCTGATACAAACTTGACACAACTCAAACCGGGGCCTTGTCGTAATGGGCAATCCCAAGCCCAACTAGGATCGGGAACTGCCCCCATTACCCAACTCGACCACCAAATGCATATGTTAAGTCTGCTGACATCCAAACATATAACAAGATAGTGTATTCATCAATGTGGTGATTCTAGGATAAGTCTATATCCGAGACAAACCCAACCAAGTCCAACCCCCAAATAACCTACTAAACCAATGCAGAAACCATAAACCAATACCATAATAATAAGTCAATGTATGAATATATATGAAACAAAACAATCCATACCATACCCAAGTCAATATTTTTTCATAAAAAGCCTCAAGAAAAACCAAAGAATACCTAGTCGGGCATGCCCCCGATGATAACCAAAACCCAAAGTCTATGAAAGACAAAAAATATATAAAGTGAACCATGACATGAAATAGATGCCTTCCAAACTATGGAAGCTCACCAATTTAATACAATATCAACTGTCCCCAAATATGATCACTTAGCAGGAAAAGTGGAATGGCCAGTTCCTGCATAGCGTAGGTATGCATCCGCCAGTAGATGGGTTAGTAGGTGAACATTAACATGCACTCAGGATAAGGATAAGCTAATCCAATTCATAAAACCAAGTAAAACCATACATAATGCATACAACCATACATATATATATAACTATTTTGGGAAAGGGAATCGGGTTTAGCATGCCTTTAAAACCTTTACCTGGGTTGTGTAGCTTTGTCATCTTAAACCACTCACGGGCTATATGGGTTTAGCTCCTCCTACTGAAAGAGCCCCAGTTCGTGTAGCCACATGACCAGGGACGTATCCCATGGGATGAATAGTACATCCCCTAAATAAAGTATGACATCATGCACACGGTCACCAAGACCAACCTTATATCGACAAATATAAGTTTCCAGTTTTGGTCCTCTCGGGACCTCTACCTTCCACGGCTTTACTACATGTCCGGCCATGCAAAACCATCCAAAACCATTTAGAGTTCCATTACCAAACCAAACTATGCAGAAGTTTAAATAAAAAACCAATAATAGAGTAAAAACATTCTTTGAGCCATTTTATCAAACATGTTGAGAGTACACCTTTACCATGACCAAAACAAAAGCATAAACCATTTAATTTAGGGGTAGCCATGACCAATTTGTTAAACCATAACTAACAACCAACCATATATGCAAAGATTTACCAAAAACATGTGAAAACATAGTTCAAACCAATACCAAACCCTACGCATCAAGACCCTCAATAATATTTTGAAATCCACCAATCATGATTCATAAACCAATGTTTAAAACACAATACACATGCCTTGATTTTGAAATAACTATGAGGGAAGGAGAACATGCCTTATACATGAAGATTCATGGATGTAATCTTGACTTTTGAGCCTTTTAAAGAACACATAAAGAAACCCTCCCCTCTAATCTTCAAGAGTAAGTTTGAGAAAGTATTTGGAGTGTTTTAATACTATAATAAGTGTTATGGAAAGCCACCAAGGATTATATAATGTGAGAACATAAGGGCTTTGAAGTATGAAATATCCAAACTACCCTTGTCTTAGAAATTAAAATAAGTCACGTCCAAGGGTACGTCTCCCCCTTACCACCCATACCCTAGGGTATGAGTGGTACCCTAATATGTACTCAAACTTTGCCATGATCTTACCTACTAGTTTCTATATGACTCGACCTTCCTAACTCATCCCTAAGGGTACGAGTGACACCTTCAATAGTACCCACCAGTCGTACTTAGGGCAGACTCTATAAGACCAGGACAATTATGCACCATACGACTTGCCCTACACCACTTGTATCCTAGTGAGTCATATCTTGGAATGTATCCAAGCCAACCATACTTTCTACGGTATTATTTATCCCTTAAGATAGCCTACGAGTCATATTAAAGGGTACGATTGGTACCCTTGAGTAGTACCAAGTCAAAAAGGTCCAAAACTTAAGAAATTTTACAAGGATCTAAATCCTAATATATTTCACTGTGTGGGAGGCAACCCATGTTTTTGTACTATTTTAATTATAGGGTACTATATTTGTTCAGTGTGCAGGGGTAAGGAAATCAGAAAATGCTCAGAGAAGTTGAAGAATTTTTTATCGTACTAACTTTTTACGAGTCGTATCTAGATGGTACAACTCATGAGTAGGAGTTGTATCGACCTGAGATAAAATCAGAATCAGTCAAAAGTTTATGGAATGCATATGACTCTCAGAACAAGTAGTACCCTTAAGGTACGACTCATCACCTTGAGTCATACCCAATTCAGAAACCCAGGTAAGATTCTAGGACCATACGAGTCACAGACATCACCTGTAAGCCTGGGTATGAGTCGTATACATAATTCGTACCCATGCTTACTAGGTCAGGTCATGGGTTGACCATGCTTAACTTTTTAATTAAAAATAAAATTAGGGCACCCATCGGGTACCTAATACTCCAAACCAAAAACCAACTCTATTCTGTACCTAAATTCAAGCTACAAATCATGAAATCAACTTTAAATCAACTTGAGTAAGCTACCGAAAACTTTGAATTTCTCATTTTTCTTGATTGGAACTCGAATTTGGGAAAAGTTAGAACTTGAAAATAATAAATCCATATCTTTAAACACCAAGTAAGTTTTCAAACCTATTTTCTTTACTTTAAAAAAGGAGTGAGCTATATTTGCTACCAAGAAACTGGTTTGAGTAGAATTTATGCAAATATTGAAATTATGGATAACCTAGCTTGGGTGTTCTTGAGAAAATATGGAAATTGGGGTAGAACTAGGTTTGGGAAATAGATTTGGTATGATTGTGTGGATTAAAATGATTAATATTATTGGATATAGTAATGGATATTTTAGGAATTTGCATTGGAGTCAAACTTTAAAGATAGACTTCTATGTTGCAGTATATACAAAACCTCTTACAGCTCATACCTATTGGTACAGGAGTCTTAATGGGATTCATACCCACTGAAAACATAGAAGTCTGACAAATTTAAGGTTCTAGAATAGATATAACTCAACCATACGAGTCATACCCAGACCATACGACTCATACACTTTTAGTTGTACCCACTTGGAAGGAATTAAGTTAGAATAAATGTTTTTTATTTGCTTAGGACTATTGGTAATGAGTCATACCTTGTCGATACGACTGGTTAGGAGGAGTTATAAGCTAACCAGTGAACAAAGAGTATGCATTGCATAAGATACGACTCATTCATATGAGTCATACCTAGTCGGTACGACACGTACCCGCCACTCATACCCTAACCAGAACAAGCACATTGAACTTTAGTTTTTAAATTTTTCTTTTACTTTCTTAACTTAGTTACTAATAATGGAAAATTCATAGGAACTATGCCTCCGAAGATGCTTCCTCATCCTAACAAGCCAAGAAGGTGACTAAGCAAGCACCGATTGCGAGTGAAGAATCTAGAGTTTTAGAGTTTGAGGTTTCCACTGATAGCAGTGGAGGATTATATGAGGAAACCACCATAGGAAAAGCTATAACAAAAGGGAAAGGAACTGAGAAAGCTAAAGGCAAAAAGGTTGTGGCCCAAGAGTCAGAATCACCACTAAAAGGGTCGAGAAAGAAGAATCATATTGTGTGTTCTCCCCACACACCATATCCTAATAACAATGATGATGATGATGAAGAGGTTGAATCTAGTATGGCAAAAGGTAGTTCCGATAAGGCCCAAGGTTCTGAAGAGGTAGATGTTACCCTCATTAATAGATAGGACCCCTCACTTGCACTCACCACAACTCTAGTGCCCATCGTTGAATGATGGAGGTACCCTGGTATGCAGGATACATTCAACAGTGGGTTATTTTATCTTCTGGGTGGCAAGATCAAAAGAGTACTATATACTAAGTGAAGATAAACTAATATTGGGATGTCTGAGTTACCGAGTTTCAAAGAATGGTTTTGACATTATGATTTGAGTGGATAACATGAGCGCCTGAGTGGATGACATGTATGGATAGAAGATATAATAAAGTCCTTATTCAAAAAATTTATGCAGTATAAAAGGTAAACTTTAGAGGTAATACCCATAGTGCCAACTGTAGAAAGGTTATGATTCTATCATGTCACTTGTGACTTAGAGAGTTCGAGTTGATATTTTCCCTTGAACTATTGGCAAATTCTTGTATGGATAAGAGCATTAGGATCCGATCAACTCTAGTAAAATAAACTACAAAATAGAGGAGATGAGGAAGATAACTCGGTGGATGCTGGTTTCTGAGGAGAAGATAGTGACTTTTTAATGGAATGCAAAGCATATAGCTATGAATGAGAAAAACGTTATTTGGGTTGTAGGAGGCCCCATGGTGGTCTCGCAGAAGATAAAGAAAGGGACCCTTAGCTTCTAGGGTAAGACTTGGTATACACTAGCTTGACACCGGTTGTGTCTAACTACTGGGATGGTATTCTAAGCCTGGTCCAGGTAGCTATGATAGCTGGTTTTATGGCTGGCTATGAGTTCGACGTTGCAGAATTCTTATCCTGAGAGATGCGGGATCGTGTTGTTAGGGGTAAGAAGGCATTGCTGGCCTACCCCTGTATGATTACATAAATTTGTCCAGCTGCAAGAGTGTTAGAACTCCCTAGGATAGATGAGATGATCGAGGCCAAGAGGTCATTTGATTTTGGCATAATTAGAGATGTGGGCAACCCTTTGGCCTGATCAACGAGATAGCAGATATTTTGGCGGGGTTATTTCCTCGAGATGGTCAGACTGATATTGCAGTTGTAGAAGAGGCAACAGAGGTAGAAGCACAGACAGAAGGCTTACCTACAGACATAACGAGTACTTTTAGTACCCCACCACCAGTCCAGTCGGTGCCACCCAGACCTCGAGGTATGTCATCTAGTGTTATGCTTATTTCACAGGCACTTTAAACTGAGGTCATGACACGACTAGCCACGCTAGAGGCTAAGGTTGGGCATATGGAAAGAGGCGTGAAGACTTGGATTGATATATAGTTTGAGAGCCAAGATAGACGGGTCCAAGATTGCCTAGATGCTTTTGAGTCAAGGACCACTCGACAGTTGATGGGCAGATTCCCAATATTGTTGCTATCAAATCTGAGGTTGCAGAAATTTAAAGAATGGTCGTAGAGCTTTATGAGAGACCAGTAGTTGTTAAACCTGTTGTTGAGATAGTGATCCCTACTGTCCATGTACCTAATAGTTGGACAGTCCCAGAAGATACACCAGTTGAGGAGACCAAAGAGCTAAGACAAGATAAGAAGAGAACGAGAAAAGAATACAAAGCAACCAAGAAGAATCCTAGAGCTAAAAGCATCCAGAATGAGCAGGACAGGCAGACACGGGTCCACGAGATGGCCTTGGGAGCTGGCGAATTGAGAGCACTAATTATGGATACTGAGGGAGTAGATGTGATGACCCAGATATTGCTAATTTATTCCCGACTGATGGGATGGTAGATGAGGATAGTAGGACCTGATCTGAAGTCCCCCGTGTTGATGTTGATTCACCGGTGCCCTAAGCGTTGGGGATAGTGCAATGATTTTTAGTTAGGGATGGGGGTTATTCCAAAAAATCTGGGAGTAGCTAAAAAATATAAGTAGCTAACACTGAAAGTCTATTATGACTTACAGGTTTGATGCAGGCAGATGACATAGGGAGAAAATCAGTACGCCTATGGCAGCGGATTATTTTTTATTATGATTTTTTAGGACTTTAAAAAATTTAAGGTTTAATGAAAAAAAATTTTAATTTTTCTGTTGATTTTTGAGTTATGGTTTTTAATAACACTGTTGATTCAAAATGTTATTATGAAAATCTATTAAACTGTGCTGAAATTATAATGAAAAAGTTGAGCCTTTTCTCCAAAAAAATTTATTTTATTACGTGATTTGTATACATGTGTGAGACTGTTGTGAATCTTTTAATGGCATTAGGATTAGGGATATAATAGTTAGGGATAAAGTAATTGTATAGTTGGATAACTAGTACTTAGTAGTGTATCCCTGTACAAGTGCATGTGAGGTATACTGAGTTTCGGTGTGTTGGAATCTATAACTTGCTCGGTTGCTTTTACCTAGGTCTAGGATAGTCAAGTAGGAGATAATCATAGGACCTTTTTATGTGAGTCCACTTGAGCCTAAAATTCCCTAAACAAATGAATGAATCCTTTTGATCCAAATGTTTGAGCCTTGATAGACCAATTTTTCTTGTTACATCTATCACTTTCCCGTTTAACTTACAATGAACCTATTTTGTCTCTGGTACTCCTTTGGACACTATGCACCTTAACTTAGGCAAATCACCTAAGTTGAGGGTGGCTATTATAGGGGTCGTGAGAGAAGACGAGTATAAAAAAAGTAGGTAGAAGAAAAATAGTTAAAATTTGAGTAGGTATGGTGAAAAGAAAAGAAGGAAGAGTTTCAAAGAAAAGGTAAAAGGGAAAAAGAGAGAATAGAAAAAGTAAATGCTAGAAAACCACACCTGACCCAATTAAAATGTGCTTAAAATAAAAAAGGGAGACAAAAGGGCAAAAATAAAAGAAGAAGTGAAAAGTAAGTGGACCCCGAGACAGGCATAGTGTCCATGAGGCTTAGTCACTAAATGAATATCAAACGATATCATACCAGCCCCAATCCAACATTAAAAGCCAAATAAAGTCCAATAGTGATCTTACCGAGGTTATCTGAAAACGTAGAAAAAGAGCATAAGGGAAAGCCTATGGTAATTTGTGCGCACCGATGATACTTCTTTGTGAGAGAGAGTCATGCACTATATCCCTGAATAGATTATTTTATCCAAACAAAGAGTGAATGGGATTTCTTTAACTGTGAGTGTACATGGGTTATGCCGCTGGGTTGTTAGATTATTTGAGAAATGTAATTTGCATCTATGCCCAAGCGTAAATTGCTAATGTATTTCCATCATTAGATTTCTTTCTGTTTCTATGTGTGCTAAATTGTTATATGCAGTATGAGTTGAAAAGTTAAAATTAGGAGGGAACAACAACATTTGAATTAAGTTCAAAATCACTGTCATGGGTTGCTTGAGATCTTCCTATTTAAGCATCATCTCTGTGCTAGAAAATAGTTGTTTGGTTTTATTTCCCTGAGGACATGCAAAAGTCTAAGTTGAGAGTGTTGATGTAGCATGGCAACACAATACTTTCGATGCTTAAACCATGAATTTCAGCATGAACTTAGGATATTTTGTTAAATATGATGCACTTTGGTGCATAATGCAGGTAAAATATGTTTATAATAGTGTTTAAATGGAAAGAGAAGAAAAAGGCCTAAAAAATACCTACTCTGATCAGGATACGAGTCATCTCTTGAGTCTTGAACATCCGATACGACTCGTATGCTGATTCATATGCAAAACAGAGCAAAAAGCCAACCTGAGAAGCTAAGTTTGGAGAAGATACGACTAAAGTATCCAAGTCGTAAGCTTGGATACGAGTCATATAGAGCAGTCCTAAGTATAATAGATCCTAAGCTACCATCCAGGAGTTGAAGTCTCAAAAGTCTAAGTACGATTTATATAGGAAAGTCGTACATAAACTAGTGTTCAGAATTTAGAAAGACTAAAGTCCCAGGTGGATACGAGTAAAGGACACGACACGTACACTCAGGTACAACTAGTAAGTAGAAGTCGTATACTGAACAGAAAGTTGAAGACTTGGGAGGACAGACACCAAAATAGATACGAGAAGGCAGGGTACTACTCGTATGATGTCGGTATGAATGAATAACGAGTTGTACCGACTGCCAACATAACTTTACCTTTCTCCTTTTTATTAGGATTTTTATATTATTTTGAAATGCTATAAATACCCCAGAGTTTATATTTTATTAGGTTACGCTCTTTTACATATTATTGCAAAACTTTACAATACTTTTACAATTGTTCTTGAGATTTTAGGTATTTATTCAATTAAAGACTTTGGAGTTTATTCATCTTATTTTTGTGAACTTTTATATGTGTTCTTTATTGATAATCATGGTTTCTTACACAAACATGAGCGGTTAATATCCTTGCCTGGGGTTGTGGGAACCTTGGGGGATTAGCTACGTAGAGAAAGCGTGAGACTTATCTGTTCTAAAATTTCTTCATGTATCTTAATCTTTTTCACAATAATTAACCTTAAGTAGTTGTAGTAGCTTGAGATAGCCTGTATTCGCGTCCATCCTCACAGGGGAGTTTGTGCTTGGAAAAAGAAGTTAAGACAGTAATTTGAGATTTCTACCTCCATCTTTTAGTCCCCGCATCTCATCTAATCACTTTATCCCAAAAGGATGGGTGAACAAAATTCATAGCAAGGTGCAACAAGGAGACACCCTGAGGGTTAACTGGTAAAGGGTGAGATTTATCTTCATGCCCACAAGGCGGCTGATAATACCTATCTTGTAACTGTGTATGCAGAACAACAGAATAGTTGGGTTGATCACGAGAAATTTACGGAGTTGAGAAGCCAGGGGAAACACAAGGTAGTATTTGTCTCATATTGTCTACAACTCAAAAGCACTCAAGATTTGGTTACTACTTGCGATTGATACTGAAATCCCCCCATTTACTTTTCTATATTGCTCGTGTATTACATCAAGTCAAGAAACTATTCACGTTTTCCCTATGGGATCGCCCCAACCTAGTTGGGTTATTATATTTGTAATCGACTGCATTATACTTCTAACTGGAGTGTAGTTTTGGGTGACATCAAATTTTCCCTCTTGTTGTTCTTTGGTGACCTCGAAACTTTTAAGGTATTCTATGTTAGTACTGCTAGATTCTTTGTCTTTGTCCATTTGATTCTCTTTGAGTCCTGGAATTAGCTTTGGACCCTTCTTGATGAAAACCCAGGCTTGGAAGTCATTTGATTGGACAAAGATTTTGAATTTATTTTTTCAGTAAGAGTAGTGTTATCCATTAAAGTATGGTGGTCTTGTGGAGGAGTGACCATCTTGAAGAAAAGCACCAGGAATTTAATATTTTGTCATTTAATCTTTGCTCACGCGTGGTTAAGCACGCTTTTGGTGAGACCTGCTTTGATACCAATCGAAATTCAAGAGAGAGGTGCATTAAAAATTTTCTATGAGTCGACTATTGGCTTCTCACAGTCGACTCTCATATATATTAGTACACTTCACAAAATAGATTAGGTTAGAAACAATCAAGCAGATAAATAATCGAACTTAAAGTAAGGACACAGAGATTTATCCTGTTCGGAACACCAATGTGGTTCCTACTTCCAGTCCCGTTGGGTTTCAATGTTTCCTTAGATCATTCAATATCGAGCTCGAGTACAATGATGGAAAATAAGTTTTAAAGGCTTATTTTATTCTTCAAATCTTCTGACACAGCTTCAGTTTATGCTACAAAGTTAACTCGATCCTACTCTTTATACAACAATTGTAAACTAAGAATTACAAAGCTTTATGAAACTAAGATTGAGACACTTTGAGATTCTTCTTAAAGTTGTGTAACCCTTGTCTATCTTTAGATTTCTTCTTTTATAGTCTTCAGTTGCCACTCTTCATAAAGAGACCCAAAAGATTTCTTCTCAATCAAGGATTTGAATTGATTCCTTGATTGAGAAATATAACCGTATGATATGTCCATATCAGATATGTCCATATACGACTTTTACTCACGTCCGTATCAGATATGTCCGTGATCTTTTCTTTCTTTTGTTCTTGTAATGATTGATGATTTTCCAAGTTTGTTTACGTCTTTTCTTTCTTTTACTTCGTTGTGATTGATTTGATCTACTGTGATCCGGGACTGAGATTCTCCTTTCGTTTGTTCTCATTTTGATTGATTCGCTTGGATGTCGTGGATCATGATTTGATGTCCTTCCATTTCTAGAGCCGGCTTCCTTACTTGCTTCCTTCATCCTTCCATCATTAGAAGTATTTCATTATCCTACAAAGATTCACTCATTAGTTTGTCATTATTAAAACATAAACATAGGAGGCTAACAGGGAAAAGTTTCAAACACGATGTGAAAGGTCAAGTAAGACCTGGTAAGTACATTCTATATTAAATTTTTGGTATTTAATATACATTTGGAAATGCATTTTGATTGTATTTAAATTTGTTAGATGCAGTAATACACTGTTGTGTAAATCAGCTAATTGTGGCTTTTTATTCCCTACCTCTGATATAATGAATTCTGGGATGCTTAGTGTTAGAGAATTCTTATCAGAACATACATGTACGGTGAAAGATAAGGTTTATCCCAAGATTCATGCTACAAGTATATTGATAGGAGGTATGGTTAAATCAAAACTAAAAAATTATAAATAAAAATACAGTGCAACTGAAATAAAAAATGACATGAATTATATGTTTTGAACACTACTTATCCTGATTCACATATAAGGATGAAGAAGACTGATGAAAATGAGTTCTTATATGTATTTATATATTTACGTGCATTCATCAAAGGATTCGAGCATTGTAGACTGTAGTAGTTGTTGATGGTAGTCATTTGAAAAGAATGTATACTGGATATTTGTAGTTGCCTGTACAATGGATGGAACGGGTAAGTTACAATTGATAATACATTTAATATTTTTTGAAAAAATACAATATATATTTGCAACGGTGATTTTATATATATATATATACACATATATACACACAATACTGTGTTTGTAAAAAATACATATGTAGTTAACTATATGTATTTATATATAACTGTGTAAAATGTACTTATATATGCAGGGCATATCTTTCCTTTAGCATATGGTGTGCTTGATTGAGAAAATGTTGCATCTTGGACATGATTCTTTGAGAATTTACCCTACATAATCAACCTGTTTCAAATCATGAATTAGACTAGATCGGCCTAATGACCCATATTCATCACTTCCTTAGAGGGTGGAGACCTAGTGAATATATAATATATTTTATCTTTATATTTATTTTTATTATTATATTTTATTATTATATTATTTTATTTATATTTTTTATTATTATTTTGATATTATAGAAGAGTCAGTAGCAAGGACGACCAAGAGCAATTTCGTCCAGAAATAAAAGTTTCAGCTTGAAATGAATGTACATTATGCATCAAGTACAGTTAAATGACAAAAAAAAACCAACTAACTCTCATATAATTACTAATGTGCCATCTACCACTCACATCACATCAATCCCTGCACAATGCTGAAAATATGGACCCTCCCCTGTGCTACTCCATTTATTAAAATACTCACACTTGACATTCAATTTTGTTTGATTTCTTTTTATTTTATTTTACTGTAGATTAAGGGATCGTTTAGTACGTAGAATAAATTATTTCGAAATTATAATTTTAGTTTCTAGACTATTTTATATCATATAAGAGGTGGTATAAAATAATTTAATGATTGATAAAATCAGATGGGTTTTGATTGATAAAATCAGATGGGTTATATCAAGACTAAATTTGATATTATCTTTACATCATGTTCGATTGATAATATAAATTTATCATGTATCCATAATATATCTCACTTTACACCTCCTACCAAATGAGCCCTAAGAGTATTCACTGGAAAAAAAATTCTCAGTTTCAATTTAGCATTTTAACTAAATTAAGCATGAAATGTAAAATGAAATTTTATGATCTTAAACTAAAAATTTGTGTAAGATATTAAATGTCCTTTAAATTTAAGATTAATACATAACTAACCCCTTAAATTTATCAAGGTATTTCATGTAGATTCTCAAACAATAAATTTTTTTTCAACTGAACAATTAATATTTTTTTTGTGTGTGTGTTCTCGCCATCTATTAGGTAGTTACCATAACCGCATAAACGCATGTCATCTTCTTTAATTATACGCATTCGCCTCAATGAATCTTAAAATTCATAAAATTTCAATTTGAGGCTGATAAGGTTGAGCCTATATGTAAAATGAAATTTTATGATCTTAAACTAAAAATTGTGTAAGATAGTAAAGGTCCTTTATATTTTAAGATTAATACATAATAAACCGCTAAATTTATCAAGGTATTTCATTTAGATTCTCAAACTATAAGTCTTTTTTCAACTGAACAATTAATAATTTTTTTTGTGTGTTCTCATTAGCCATTAGGTAGTTAACGTAATCACATAAAACATGTCATCTTCTTTAATTATACGCATTCGCCTTAATAAGTCTTAAAATTCATAAAATTTCAAGAGGCTGATAAGGTTGAGCCTATATTTTAAATTTTATGGTGTTAAACATGTCATGTAGAATTTGAAAAAAAAAATATTCAAAAATAAAAAACAGTCATTCTTTTATAAAGAAAAATAATATACTTGAATGGAATAAGGGGAGTAATTTTAAAGAGAAATTATGCTTAATTTAAAATTTGTTTCATTTAAATATAAAAATTCAATTTATATGTGTAAACTAAAATAAATTTGATTTATTTTCAAACTTAATCTAATTAAAATTTTATAGAGAAAAGGTAAAATTTGGATTCAATTTACATCACTGACAATGTAATCATTTAACATTTAAAATTAACCAATTTAAAATTTTATCACATTGAGTAGATTGCTTGAGTTTCTCAAATAACCAAATAATTCATTATACTGCTATACATTCTTTTGTCTCGATCAAGAAAAAGGACAAAATTTCTTTTTGTGATAAATTTTATTGATATACTATATTAACAAATTTGAGTTTCCATAAGTTTTATGCTCATAGCCAAACGTAGTTATACTTCAAATCTATCATAAAAAGTTTTTTTTTCTAATGATTTTTATTTTGATTTTGAATTAAGAGTATTGTTTATTGATATCAGAAAAATTATCAAGGAAATAATTTAAATGTGATTTCATATTTGAATCAATAAAGAAAAATTTCGCGAATATTCATGAAAAAATTCATTATTTCAAGATACTAAATTTGCTCTTCATGAATACTCGGTCAGAGTGAAATAGAGACTGTAAAACAGAAGTAAAAGCGAAAAAAGAGATGAGATAATCGATAAGACTAAATTTGATATTAGTTTTATATCATGTTTGGTTAATAATATAAATTTATCATAAATTCATAATATATCCCTCCTTACACCTCCTACCAAATGACCCCTAAGAATATCCACTGGAAAAAAATATTTCCTTAATTTTGATTTAACGTTTTAACTAAATAAAGCATGGAATGTAAAATGAGATTTCATGATCTTAAACTAAAAATTGTGTAAGGCATTAAAGATCCATTAAATTTTAAGATTAATACATAATTAACCTCATCTAATAAGTATTTCAGTTACACACTTTCAATATAATTTAATACAGTATTTTTTTTATGTGTGTTCTCATCATCCATTAGATAGCTAAGCGAACCGCATAAAACATATCATCTTCTTTAATTATACGCATTTGCCTCAAATTCAATTTATATATGTGAACTAAAATAAATTTGATTTATTTTCAAACTTAACCTAATTAAAATTTTATAGAGAAAAAGTAAAATTTGGATTCAATTTACATCACTGACAATGTAATTATTTAACATTTAAAATTAACCAAATTAAAATTTTATCACTTTGAGTAGATTGCTTGAGTTTCTCAAACTACCAAAAAATTCATTATACTGCTATACATTCTTTTGTCTCGGTCAAGAAAAAGGACAAAAAAATTTGATATACTATATTAACAAAATTGAGTTTCCATAAATTTTATGCTCATAGCCAAACGTAGTTTATACTTCAAATCTATCATAAAAAGTTTTTTAGTCTAATGCTTTTTATTTTGACTTTGAATTAAGAGTATTGTTTATTGATATCAGAAAAATTATCAAGGAAATAATTTAAATGCGATTTCATGTTTGAATCAATAAAGAAAAATTTCACGATGATTCATGAAAAATTTCATTATTTCAAGATACTAAATTTGCTCTTCATGAATACTCGGTCAGAGTGAAATAAAGACTGTAAAAGAGAAGTAAAAGCGGAAAAAAAGATGAGATAATTGATACGACTAAATTTGATATTAGCTTTATATCATGTTTGGTTAATAATATAAATTTATCATAAATTCATAATATATCCCACCTTACACCTCCTACTAAATGACCCCTAAGAGTATCCACTGAAAAAAAAAATATTTCCTTAATTTTGATTTAACGTTTTAACTAAATATAGCATGGAATGTAAAATGAGATTTCATGATCTTAAACTAAAAATTGTGTAAGGCATTAAACATACTTTAAATTTTAAGATTAATACATAATTAACCCCTTCTAATAAGTGTTTCAGTTACACACTTTCAGTTTAATTTAATACAGTATTTTTTTTGTGTGTATTCTCATCATCCATTAGATAGCTAAGCTAACCGCATAAAACATATCATTTTCTTTAATTATACGCATTTGCCTCAATAAGTCTTAAAATCCATATCATTTCAATTTGAGATTGATATTATATATTTTCTAAAATATAATTTTTTGTTATAAAACATACTATAGAAAAAAATAATAAATATTTCGTAATTGCTAAAATAGAGAAATAAAGAATAATTAAACTTTAATTTAAGAAATATTATTTTTTTAATCTAATAAGGAACAAAAAGATATTTGTAAAAAATTACTATATATAATCCAATTATAGTGATCTAAATGAAAATGATCATTAGATAATGAATGAGGACATATATAATAATGTGTAGGAAAAGTAATAAACATACGTACCAATTCTATTGCATAAATTTTTTTTGTGAGGACTATCAATCTTAGCCTATTCTCCCTTATATAGAAGTATAATACTAAAATTTTAAACTAAAAATTGTGTAAGGTATTAAATATCCTTTAAATTTTAAGATTAATACATAATTAACCCTTCTAATAAGTGTTTCAATTACACACTATCAGTTCAATTTAATAATTTTTATATGTATGTTCTCATCATCCATTAGGTAGTTAAGCTAACCGCATAAAACATGTCATCTTCTTTAATTATATACATTTGCCTCGAAAAGTTTTAAAATCCATAACATTTCAATTTAAGGTTGATATGTATAATTAAGGAGATAAAATATTTTATATGATTAGCTTAACTATCTAATAGATGAATGAAAATATGTGTAAACAAAAGTTTTTTCAAAATTTGAATCAAAAGTATCAGATTGAATTACTTTATTAGAGGTTGAGGTTGAGCGTATATTATATGATGTTAAACATGTCATCCAGAATTTGAAAAAGAAAAAATATGCAAAAATAAAAATAGTCATTCTTTTAAAAAGAGTAATAATATACTTGAATGGAATGAGAGAAATAATTTTAAATCGAAATTATATTTAATTTGAAATTCATTTCATTTAAGTATTAAAATTTAATTTACACTTCAAATTTATCACACAAAGTTTTTTATCTAATGCTTTTTATTTTGATTTTGAATTAAAAGAATTGTTTATTGGTGTCAGAAAAATTATCAAGTAAATAATTTTAGTTCGATTTCATATTTACACCTCAAAATACTCATAACAAATAAAAAGCTATTTCAAAATACTTTATATTGGGCCGTGTGGATGAACGACGAATGGCAATACCGTAAATATACTTATTTTCAAGGGTAAAATGATAATATTATTTTTTTAACCAAACCACAAGCTTTCCGTTTCCTTCCAGATCTTTCCCGTTGTATCTCTCTTTCCATCTTCTTCCCCAAGCTCTGCAATTATGGATCCAAACAACAATAAGAGCATTAAATTCTCAGGTGTGTAGCTTGTTTACTTCTTCTCTAACCTAATTCAGTGATGTATTTTGTTATCAGTATTTTCGTGAATCTGTTGTACTATTATTTTGATTAGGTTTAAGTAATTGCTCAAATAACTGATTTTAATCGAGTAGTTATTATTTATTAAAGATTTCAAAAATTCATAAACTATAGTTTTCTATTCAATCTCTTGATTTTATTCTTAGCTTATTTGGTGTTATTATCTATCGATAATCAGCCACAGAATTTGATGAGTTCTTTGCCAGAGAAAGAAGTTCTACCATCTGTGGATAATGAAATTGAATCACCAAAAGATGAGTCTCTGGATGAGGGACCTACAATGGTGTATTTGGAAGGCAAATTACAAGTAGAAACTCTTCGGAGTGATTCCTTGATGGTTTAACTTCAGGCATCAGAGAAAACAATCAAAATCCTGGAAAAAGAAATAAAAAATCTCAGACAGTCAAAGGGGATGATGGAGGATCAAATTGAGAAAGAAAAGATGATGAAAGAAGACCTTGAGATGCAATTCAAAGCAGCTAAACTGGAACTGAATGAATCTTGTCTAAAGGCCTGCTCTTTAGAAAACAAACTCAACCAAAATAAGTCCAATAAGAAGCTCGATTCTACATGCAATTTGCTTCACCTACAGCAAGAAAGGTACATTTGATGCTTTGTAAATTTGTTATTAGTTTTCTAGGTGTCTTTTTTTACCTGAAACGTGTAATTTGCAGCACAAAAAAATGGAGTTACTGAAAAATGCTGAGGTGGACCCTGAAGAAAAGCTTCTTCAAAGTGTAAGTTCCCATTAGCTTTAGTTAAATTACCTTAGGCCTTACAGATCAAATTTCTAGATTCATGTTTCTTCATTATTAGCAGAACAATCCAAACTTCTAAAAAGGGTCATATTTAATTGATATAACTCACTCATACCAGATGAAAATCAATCGAACTTTGAAAAACCAAAAATATAGTGTTGTAAATGATATGATATATCTCATTGCCTATTTTGAAAAGTAGTCGAGTTTTATTTATTAACAAGTCAAGTTCACTGTCTATCGAATGCGTACTAACATCATTAACGTACACATTTTGTTTAATTTCTTTAGGATTCGGAGATCTCTGCAGCTTTAAAAAAGTTGGCTGAGTGACAAGAAACTATTCTGAACCTAGGAAAGCAATTGAAGGCATTGGCCTCACCGGAGGATCCAGCTCTATTTGATAAGGTGATATCTACAACTTCAGAAACAACTACTGCTCCCATGACAACCCCAAAGAAAAGTTTTGGACGTCGTTCATCTCTTCTTGACAAGATGTTGGCTAAGGACTACGAAATAGGTTCTCATACGGCCAAGTAAGTCATTCTGGATGCCAAGAGAAATACTTCTTCCAGTATTGAGGGATCAATGAAACAACTAGAAAAGTCTCTATTGACAAATGAGAGTACAAACTCAAGAAATGAAGTGGTTACTGGCTCCCATCCTATCGTACCTAGCAAGAAAAAAAATGTTCTTGGATTGTGGAGGAAGTTGTTGCGAAAAGGTAAGAAAAATAGTAGCATGACGAAACTTAAGGTATGACTTGCATGGAATTCTGAAAAGATCTTCTTTTCTCTCTATTGAAGGAGTAGTCTTGAAATTGTTTAGGGTGTGCGTATATATAAATTGATTGTATCGAAAGCTATTATGGTGTTCTTTATGCCCGTAAAGTCTAAAGTCATCATGTTATTGGTTTGAGATTATTTAATGCAGATTTTGTTTTACTTTTAGGTTGAAGTGAAGACAAGAGATTGAAGAGCTGTGAATATCCATTTGTTTTGCAGCCGCAGACCAGGCCTCGTACTCTCAATAGTGAGGGCTCTCGATAACGTTGGCCTGGACATCCAACAAGCTGTTATCAGCTACTTCTCAATGGGTTTGCCTTAGAAATCTTCAGAGCTAAGGTACTTGCTTTTCTGTTTAGTGTACAATGCTAGACCTGAGCAGAAGTTTGTATGTAGGAAACAGTAGTCTATCAGTTCCTGCACAACACATCCTTCTGGAGCTTGCTGAACCTAAACCATATTAAGCTTTAAACATGGGAATGTCGAAGATAAAGGCTAATAGGTTGTACTGATTACTGTTGGCATCTCTTATGAGATATAAAAAATTTAATTACCAACTCATAGCCGAGAATACCCTTTTAAAAAGCTGGTAGTCGAAATTACTAGCTTCATGTTATTCGCCTGTAAGATGCTCTATCGGTTTCTTGATTTTGTTTTTTTTTTCCTTTGATAATGTTGTTATTGTTGTAATCGGCAATTCTTATGATTTTCTTTTTTAATTTTTCAAATTTACAGGGATTTGGGCAATACTAATATTTCTGGAAGTTTAGGACCAGAGCTTGTTGAACTCAAGAATCTACAGTGCTTGTATTTTTCTTTGTTTATCTCTTTTCTTGTTCTTTTGTTTCTTGTCTCAGATTAGTGTATCTCCTGCTGCATGTACTGAAACCGTGGAGAAAGTAATGGAAAAGTAATATAAAAGGGGCATTTTTTAGACAAAGATATATGCCTGGATTACTGTCACATGATTAATGTTGTTTCTCTCTTTGATTTTGTGTGCTTACTTCACTTGCAAGTCTATCTATCTATTGTCTTTTAAGGTGACGGACAAACTTTATCCAGAATTGCAGGGAACTTTATAGTAACAACGTTAAAGGTAAAATTCCAAAGGAATTGGGTAATCTGGAAAATCTTGTTAGCATGGACCTATATGGAAACAAATTTGAAGGCAACATTCCAAAATCTTTTGCTAAATTAAAGTCTCTTAGATTTTTGTAAGTATTCGTATGAAATAAGTCATGAGTTTGACAATTTTGAGCCGATATTTGATGTTATAAAGATCATTCAATCTTTTTCATGTTATGACTACGGGCGGTTAAATGACAATAAACTAACTGGTTCGATTCCAAGGGAACTTACAACCCTTCCCAACCTCACTGTAAGTTCTGAAATTTATATCTGCTGTTATTACCTTCATATGGTGCTGATTTCTGCTTGAGTGAATTTTTTAATCTCATTACTGCGGTGATGTTTCTCACAACGATCTTTATGGAACAATCCCTGCTGATGGGCCCTTCGGAAGCTTTCCTATGGAAGGGTATTCACACTTGTCATTTTTTCTTCCTTATTGAAATTTCACTTACATTTTTACTGATGATCTAACTATCCTTTGATATGGTACTGGTTCACTAATGCCCGATTTATTGGCGAAAGTTTCTTAGCTTCATTCTGTAACTGTTTTACTCGGGGGAGGAGAATTCTATTGAATGACCGGTTGCATCATGCTTAGAATGTGCTTTAAGGCTCATAGGCACAGGTTCTGAATGCACAGCCTTGCATTATTGAGCTTGATCCTACCTACTGCAAAAATTAAGTTCCGTCGAGTCATTAGTTAGTAGTTGTTGTTGAAAAGAAAAGGTCATTAGTTAGTAGTTGGTGACTTTGGTAAAATTCTAAACTTACTGCAAGAGGTGAGTTAATATTTGTTTCTTTGTTCTTTTGTGTGGTTTATAAGAGACAAAGGATGGAATACAGCGGGGCAATAGAATCAACAGAATTGTACTGTTTACAACGTTCACCCTTTGCGTGAGTACTGAAACAAACATTTATTGTGCTCATCTGGTTTTTAGCTTTCTAGAGAAGATAAAACTGGTTGTTCTCAATCTAATATCAGTGTATTCCTTAGTTTAAAATTTTTTTGTTTTATGTTTGATTCATGGAATGCCATTCTTATATATTTGGTGTTTTCTTTGACAACAAACGTTGACTTGATACTACTGGTATAGGGTTTGCTGCTGGATTCAAGTTGGATAACCTCCTCAAACTAAATGACACCCGTCCATGAAGCAATAAGATGACTCTCATGCATTATCTTTGCAAGGTAAAGATCTTCCCTCGAAAAATAGATTGACGAGATCAGAATAATGGGGTTACAAATTTTCCCCGTATTTCCTGTAGTGTGCGGATGCAATGTTTACTGCTAGAATTTTCATCTTATTGATATCATTTTTTCCTCTAATACTTGATCTTAGCAAGCACAATAATCCTCCTTGACAATTAAGGTTTCTTTAAGGTGGCTATGCAACGTGATAATTTGAGGTCTTATCTTACCTATCATCTCAAAACAAAAGGATGAAAAAACTAATGGTTTTATCATGGCAAAGGGCATGTTGAATTAACTTTTCCTTATGCTAGTGACAATCATCTTTCACATAATGCTTTATGAAATTATTATTATTCGACAGATACTTGCTGACAAGTCGCCTGAACTACTCGACTTTTCTAAAGATATTTCCAGCTTGGAACCTGCATTAAATATTCCTCCATATTCCCAAGTTATAATCTGTTAAGCTCTGTTCTCAAAAGTTAAACCATTTGAGACAAATCATAACTCACCTAACCATTTGATACAAATTGTACCTCTTGAACTCTAAATATGGCTACATCTTGTAAGAAGGGAAGATTATATAAGTTGCTTCTTGCTCTAAGTGTTTCCCTCTTCGCCTCCATTTGCATGTATGGACTTCCTTTTCTTGCTAAATGCAAGCCTTGTGATTTATCCCTATCAGAGTCTTGTCCTGGCAATAGAGAGAGAGGAAACTTCAAACAATGCAACTGCCCAAATGGTTACTACAATGAGTTGGCCACTCTTATTCTTACAACAAAGGAGGACGCGATCAGAAATATTTTCTCCCTAAACACTGCCACTGAATTCTAAGACACATCACTTCTCATCTTCTTTTTGTTGTATTGTATCTTGGGAGTTATTACTGTGGGGATTGTTGTGTCATCTGGTCTCTTCATCCAAATAATCCTCATGGGTTCAGGATATGGTCCCTTACTTGGCATTGCCATGAGACCTTACACAAAAATTGATCAGGGGTTGTATGTTGTTCTTGGAGCATCTTCCCTTATGGCTGGTTCAATGAGAATGACAGTTACTGTTTGTATCATATTTCTTGAGCTGACAAACAATCTTCTTCTTCTGCCAATAACAATGTTTCTCCTCCTAATTGTTAAAAGTGTGGCAAACTGCTTCAACATCTATGAAATAATGTTGGAATTAAAAGGCCTACCTTTCGTGGAAGCACATCCTTAGCCATGGATGAGGAATATCACAGTTGGTGAGCTTGCTGAAGTAAGGCCACCAGGGGTTACAGTTAACGGAATTGAGAAAGTGAGACGAATCGTAGAGGTTCTAAAATACACCACACACAATGGATTCCCTGTTGTAGATGTAGTGATTACCCGAATTGCATGGACTTATCTTAAGAACTCACCTTCTTTTGGTGCTCAAGAAGAAAGTGGTTCTTGCATGCGAGGAGAATAAAAGATTGTGAAGTAGGGAAGAAATTCACATGGATTGGAGTCTTGTGTACTTCTCTTGTTGGCATTTCCAGTGGTTGGAATCTTGACCAGACAAGACCTAAAGGCCTGCAACATTTTGAATGTTTTCCCCCATCTGGCAAAGTCTTAACAGTAACAAAAATGGGCACTGAACTTTTCAATCGAGAAAATAGTGCATTTACCAATATAAATAGGCAACAATCACCATGATATGTGAATTTCATGGGAGCATCCAGTCGTATGATATTCCTATGCCTCTACAAAACATACATTTGGGATCTTATGTTTATGATGATGATATTGTTAAATATTCAAATGTATTTATATATGCAACAGTTAGTTTATATTGATCTTTATATACACGATTATTAAGATTCATAGCAAAGTTAGGCGTTGGGCCATGCAAGGCACGGCATACATATCTAGTTTATATAGGAGAGTGAGTAGTTGAGACGACCAAGCGTATAATAGTATTTTCAAAACTATGAAATAAGTGATTCCGTTGAATCTCTTACTGTGGACCCGTGTGGACCCTATTTTGCATTCAATCTTCCTCTTTCTTTAAATTCACTATTTCCACTTTCATTACACAACCAATTTCTTTGTTTTTCTTTACTAGATGTAGTGTTTTAAAATATAAATTGTTCTTTTTTTTTTAATCATATAGAAAAAGTATGATATTTATACATAGCAATTTTGTTATTTTCATTTGTACTGACCGTTTCATAACCCTAAGTGCTCATTTTCATTTATAAAACAACAAAATATGATATGATATATATATATATATATATATAACAATCCTATTATTTTCTTAATATATATTATCAAATTTATATAGTTTAGTTCCAAGATTAGGTGAAGAAGATAATATTTTTTCTTAAAAAAAGAACTCACGATACATATAATTTATATAAACCTATAATTAAATATTTATTATACTATTTCAAATTAATATCATCTTATACAAGTTTTGAAATTTCAATTGTTGAATTGAGTTGGAATTTATATAATGCTAATTTGCTTGACCAATATACTTTATAAAATTAGAATAAAAAATATACAAAATATTGTTTCAAGTTTTTCTTTTTTTGAAAAATAAAGTTAAATTTTCTCTAATTGTATAGAAAAAGGTTTTCCTATTTAAAACACCATTTGAAGATAATTTGAATGAAAAAAATAAGATAATTTGGAAAAGATATAGTCATTACATATTTGTCACAATGTCTAAATATAATCTTTAAAATCTAATTTGTTAAAATTTAACATTAAATTAACTGATGAACTTTCTTCATATTTTATAATGATGATACTATAATCTATATACTAATTGATGTGAGAATTTAATTTAAGTAACCTATAATGTGAAGTATTTTTTTCGTCCATCGTTACTTATTCATTTTGATTTGTTATATTTTTTAAGAAATAACATATAAGAAAATATTTTTACTATATTATACATATTAATTATAAGTCATCCAAGTGTTGAAAAATTAATAGTATTTGATAATAGGATAAATATACACAAAATGATAAATTATCTCTTGATTGCTCAAATTGAACCAGTAAAGTTGAATAATTGTTTTTGATTAGTAAGTAAATAAGAATGAGCAGAGGGAGTAAAAAACTTTTTATTATATTATATATAAAAATATTTATAAGTAATAAAATTGAGACTATGATTCTTAAAAGAAGGCTAGACGACATGGCATAAAAAAAGGGAAAATGCTCTCGAGTATACCTAAACTTTGACGAAATTTATTGTAACACGCTTGAACTTTGCCGGGGTCCTATTACTCCCTAGAACTTTGCGGGAGTCCTATGACCACCCTAGACTATTTATAAGCATATTTTATTGACATTTATTTGCACTGATTTAAAAAAAATAGCATTTTTTATTTTTTATTAACTTATAAATGTCACTAAAATACACTAATAAATAGTTCAAGGGGTCCATAGGACCTGCGCAAAGTTCAGGTTTGCTACAACAAATTTCGTCAAAATTTAGGTATATTTAAGACTATTTTCTTCTATAATAAATAAACGAAACTTGATGCTAAAAATTTATTTACACCAACAATACATAAAACATAATATGTATGTATATATATATATATATATTATCCAGTACTACTAAACGACACCGTTAGAGCCTATTTAAATAAGGTTCAGCAGTTAGTAATCAAGGGTGGTGATTAAATTAGATCAAGTACCAGATCAAGGGATGAGATTCACTCAAAAGGGGGTATAAATATCAAATACAAACAGAAGAAAGGCATGTGAAATTGGTATGTTCTAAGCTCGTGTTCCTTCCAAATCTTCTTCTCTAAATCTCAATCCAAATTCTTACTCTTCCTCTTTCCAATTCTGTTCTTATCTTCCAAAATCCTTACCTTCCAGTGAAGTTATTTTCAATTAATTGGAAATGAGCTGATCTACAAATTGACTATTGATTCAGATATGCAGTTGCTTCGAGCTGGGTTGTTCACTTTTGGAATCGAGTTGCTGAGCTAGCTTATCTAGGATTTTCCTTCAGTTTTAGTACTCTTTGCGATTTAATTGAATTTCAGTTAGTCATTTCTGAAATTTGGTTATTATTATTTGAACACTGTTCAGCATGAAGTTAGTGTAATTGTTGAGTTGTTGTCGATTTAAATTGTTGTGATTGTTGGAGTTCATTACAAATTGGTATCAAAGCCATCGGTTATGATTATACCTGTGGATAATGACCGGAGCGGATGCTACAAGGGCTAAACAAGCCGAGGAACACTTCAGAAAAATTGAAGCTCAAGTGCAGGCTAATAAAGTAGAGATGGACTCTAAGTTCTCGGCTATAGAGTCACGATTGACTGAGATGGGCTCTACTCAAGGAGATATGAAGCAAATGATGGAGGAAACTCATGAAGCTACGATGAGATTATTGGGAAAAAGCACTGGTAAGAGTTCAGTTACTCCTAAAAGTAGCAACAGAGGTGATGGATTGCTTCCTACACCTAATAGAGTAGCCGAAATGGGGGGAAATGGACCCAATCTGAGCCACAAGTTTCATCCCAAGCTCCAATTTCCTATATATGGAGGAGCTGAGCCTTGATCTTGGTTTAGAAGGTGCAACAAGTACTTCAATATGTATAGAATCACTGATCCAGTTAGAAAACTTAAAATGGCTACGTTACACATGTAGGGAGATGCTGAGGCTTGGTATTTCTCTTATATGCTTACGAGAAGACTGGTGAGGTGGGAGAAATTCTGTGAGGAGTTGGTGATGAGGTTTGAAGATGATCACAATGAAAGTGTGGTGGCTGAATTCAAAATGCTCACTCAACAAGGTACAGTGAATGATTATCTGCAAAAGTTTGAGAAACTTAAGGCTCAGTTATTGATGAGAAATCCTGGAGTTCCTGAGGATTTCATTTTGGAGTGTTTTATTGGAGGTTTGAAAGAAAAAATTAGGGAGACTGTTAAGATGTATGAGCCTGTAAACTTGGCCCAAGCTGTGTCACTTGCCAGGAAGCAAGAGCGACTTATTAATGCCAGGGAAAAGAGGGCTAGATGGTTACACAAGGGGACGGTTGCACCAGTTAGCAAGGAGTTGATTAAAGGAAGTACTGGGCAGAAGATCCAAGCAACACTGCCTAAACCTGAAGTCAAGGCAGAATTCAAGAGAATACCAGGTGCTTGTTGGAGGTGTGGAAAAAGATACTTTCCACGACATATATGCAAAGACAAACTGTTAAATGCCATCACAGCAGAAGAAGAGCAAGGACAAGGAACTATACTGGGGGAGCAGGAGGAATCTTAAGAGAAATAAGAAGGAATCGAGGTCATGAAAGAAGAGGCAGTGTGCTTGAATGCCATGTCTGGTACCACAGAACCAAATACTTTTAAAATCAAAGGGTGGATCAAAAAGAGGACAGTGGGTAGATTCCGGTAGTACACACAGTTTTTTAGACACACAAACTGCTAAGGAACTGGGGTTTGTTGCTCAGGTGGATACCCCAATGAGAGTGACGGTGGCCAATGGCCAACAGATGTATAACCATCACAGTGTGCCTAGGGTTAAGTGGAAAGCTAACGGGGTTGAGTTTAAAGACAAATTCAGGTTGCTGAATCTAGGTAGTTGTGATATGGTTTTGGGAGGTGATTGGCTGAGAGTGTATACACCTGTAACATTTGACCATGAACTATATGAGCTTAAGATCAGGCAGGGTGGTAAGGTAGTGACACTGAAAGGAAACGTAGAACCGGTAGCTTTGCACCAAATCACAGCTAAATCAATGGGCAAAATACTCAAGAAGGGTCAAGCTTTATTAGCTCATCTTTTTACTATAGATGGAGGTGATATGAGTAGTGAAAGGATGATACCAGGAGACGTGCAAGAAGTGTTAGATGACTTTGCCCATATATTTGAGGAACCTAGTGACTTACCACCACCCAGAGCTCAAGATCATGCAATTCTCATCATACCAGGAGCTAGACCGGTATCCTTGAGACCTTATAGGTACAATCATTACCAGAAGAATGAGCTGGAAAAACAAGTAGCAGAGATGTTGCAGCAGGGAATTATACAGCCTATTCACTTACCTTACTCTTCCCCAGTCCTCTTAGTTAAGAAAAAAATGGGAATTGAAGGTTCTGTATTGACTATAGGGAGCTCAACAAGATTACTATAAAGGATAAGTTTCTCATTCCCGTAGTTGATGATCTCTTAGATGAGCTACAAAGATCATGTTTGTTTTCTAAAATTGACCTGAGATTGGGTTACTATCAGATAAGGATGAGGCTGGAAAATATACCAAAGACTGGATTCAGGACTCATCATGGTTACTTTGAGTTTAAGGTGATGCCATTTGGGCTAACAAATGCACCAGCCACCTTTCAGTCATTAATTAACTCCTTGTTCCAGCAACATCTGAGGCGGTTTATATTAGTTTTCTTCGATGAAATCCTAGTATATAGTAAAAATTTACAAGAGCATGTGGAGCATTTGAGAGAAACTTTCAAAATTTTGCAGCACAAGTTGTTTGCTAAGAGATCGAAATACAGTTTTTCCAAGTCACAGGTGGAGTACTTAGGGCACATCATTACGAGTAAATGGGTGGCTACAGACCCTTCCAAGATATCAGCAATGATGTCTTGGCCTGTTTCCAAAAGCCTTAAGGGGTTGAGGGGATTCCTCGGTCAAACAAGGTATTACAGAAGATTTGTGAAGAATTATGGTTCCATTAGTAAGCCGCTGACTGATTTACTGAAAAAGAACTCATTTCAGTGGAGTATAGAGGCTGAGGAAGTTTTTGAGAGATTAAAACAAGCCATGAGCACTGTTCCAGTGCTAGCCATGCCTGACTACAACAAGACCTTCACTATTGAGACTGATGCTAGCAATCAAGGTATTAGTGTTGTTCTTACTCAAGACAACAGACCCCTGGTTTATTATAGCAAGGCTCTAGCACCCAAACATAAGGGGAAATCAGTGTATGAAAAAAAATATATGGTTGTTCTAACAGCCATAGACAAGTGGAGACACTATGTGCAAGGAAACCATTTCATTATTAAGACTGATCACTTCAGTCTTAAGTATTTGATGGACCAAAAAATTACTACTGCTGTTCAACAGAAGGGACTTACTAAATTACTGGGCTTGGATTATGAGATTATATATAGGAAGGGAGCTGAGAATAGGGTAGCTGATGCCCTCTCTAGAATTCCTGAGGAACAAGGTGAGTTTTAGGCACTGTCAGGAGCACAACCTGAATGGATTTTGAAGGTAGAAAAGAGTTACGAAGGAGATAACAGTTAGCAATCAACCCCAATCATAACGAGGACTACAAGTTGACTTTAGGGGTGTTGAGATACAAGGGTAAGGTGTATATTGGCAAAACTACTGCTTTGAGACAACAACTACTACATATTATGCACGCATCCGCTTTGGGTGGACACTCTGTACAGTAGGGCACCTTGAAGAGGTTACAATTGTATTTCTTTTGGCCAGCAATGAAGAAAGAGGTGCAAGAATTTGTAACAGTGAAGGTCCTAATTCAATAGGAGAACTTAGCTCCTGAAGAAGCTACCTAGGAAGACTAGACATTCATCAAGGCCCAATGTGATGATCATTCGTTACACATATTATCCAACACTACTAAACGACACCGTTAGAGCCTATTTAAATAAGGTTCAGCAGTTAGTAATCAAGGGTGGTGATTAAATTAGATCAAGGGCTGAAATTCACTCAAAAGAGGTATAAATATCAAATACAAACAGAAAAAAGGCATGTGAAATTGGTATGTTCTAAGCTCATGTTCCTTCCAAAACTTCTTCTCTAAATCTCAATCCAAATTCTTATTCTTCCTCTTTCCAATTCTGTTCTTATCTTCCAAAATCCTTACCTTCCAGTGAAGTTATTTTCAATTAATGGAAATAAGCTGATCTACAAATTGACTATTGATTCAGATATGCAGTTGCTTCAAGCTGAGTTGTTCACCTTTGGAATCGAGTTGCTGAGCTAGCTTATCTGTGATTTTCCTTCAGTTTTAGTACTCTTCACGATTTAATTGAATTTCAGATAGTCATTTTTTAAATTCGATTATTACTATTTGAACACTGTTCAACGTGTAGTGTAATTGTTGAGTTGTTATCGATTTAAATTGTTGTGATTGTTGGAGTTCATTACAATCATGTTCAGTAACAGTTGGGTTGAGTGATTGATTGAAGCTTCTGTCGAGCATTTTAATATATAGTTAATCAAGAGACATCCGCAAAATAGATATCCAATATTTATTACACCAACAATTAAATAATTGACACAAAGGGAATAAAAACTCCACTGGTTGATGCTACATACTGTAAATAAACCAGGGTGAGCTTTGCTGCGCTCAAGTTTTATTCATCACTGCCTGTATAAATCAAACAGTCATTGTTAGAGTATAGTTCGATGAACTAAAATTTTAATACAAGTTGAATACAAAGCTAATCATTCTACAATTACGAAAAAGTTAATGAAAAGCGACAGATGGAAATGCAAACCCACAAATTGAAAGCGATAGTAAAGGCAGAAATTAAAGATAGAGATCAGTTCGAAGTCTATCCAGGAGCAAATGCCTTGCTAGTTTGGAATTTTAGTCTCATAACTATATTCCTAGGGTAATTTGCTCTACGAATCAAACGACTTATCATTGTGGAATAAAGAACTTCAAGATTTGGACGTTAACACTTAAGACATGAACTCTGATTGAACACATTTTCTAAGTGGCAAGCAAAATAGCAAAGTTGAAATAATCAAAAAATAAAGTTCCACACTATTTAAGAAACCATATAGAGAAGGCAAGAAAAATGAGAAGATTCGAGGAAAGAACTTTCTTCTCTGTGTCGTGCACAAGTTCAAAATAAGGGCTCTTAATTAGCTGAGGTAAGAATATGCTTTAAAATGATGGCTCGATTAAGTTTTTCCATTTTTGTTCAAAAACAGTAACACCATTAAACTGAGTCCCTTTTTTTTGGATCTTATCAACTCTCACGTTCATAGCAATATGTTAATTAAGTTTAAACGTCGCGAATGAGAGTTGTCATAACTTTGCCAAGAGCAGAGAAGAGAGATCAAACTTGCAAAGAGTTTTTTTAGATAGTTACAACCTGAATGCTACTTCAGCAGAGTTGCAAATGCTTTAGCAAATGGTACATAAGGTAGCAAAACACCAGTCTACATTTTAAGGAAAAAAACTGTGTTAATGCATCAGAAAATATGGATTGAGTATCTGAGCTACAGTTGGAGAAGGATGTTAGAAGTAGATTTGTTACTAGAGATGCCATCCGTCTAGGATCAGTGACTAAATTAGCGCTCCTTAAGAAAATGTCAGCCAAAGCTTCTTGTAAGTACAAACAGAGTCAGAGAAAGTGGTAGAAGATATCACTCTCCCCGTTTTAAGATTCAAGTACAATAGTCAAAACATTAACATCAAGTCGCTTAATATTCTATGGAATAAAATTTACAGATCAGAAACAAAACAAAAGCACTTTTATATTAGAGTTATTGTAGTCAGAACCATTTAATTTACAAACAACAGTGTCATACGCATAAAATGGGATAAAGGTGTATAATTCGTGAGAAATATAACTCTTCTGACATACATTTTCATAGAGCTTTTTCAAGTAAAAAGGCTACTGTGTAGATAATAGGAATGGAATAAATACAGAAATTTAACCAAATGGATTTCAAGTATATGCTTTCATAAAAGGAACAATTAACATGGAAGACAGTAAATAAAAAGAGCCAGTTCAACCTTCTGTGTGCAATGCAATAGATCATTTACACTAACCTGAACAGCAGCACGGTAGAAAAGTTTCTCTCCAATAGAAGTTGCAGCAACAGTGAGAATGAACTACACAATATATTAACGTTTTCTTTTATTGAGACAGAACTGTTGATAATGAAAGTAATAGATGTTTTACCTGCCAAGGTTCCATTTTGTAAAAGAAGTTTCATAGCTCTTCATCCTCAACATCTCTAATTGCTCGAGCATGAGGAGATAGCTTCACAACTTCATCCTATAAACACATTGAAAAGAGGTACATTGATAACAATGATTATATGCCTCAGTCCAAATAAGTTCAGGTTGGGTAGTTGACAACATGAATACTTCATAAATTTTTATTTTTTATTTTTTGATAGGTGTTAGCAAGAACTTTCTGGTGTAACGTGTCTAAAACAGAGTTCCTAAAACTTGCAAACTAATACTAATTGTTACTTCAAACAACAGTAAGTTACCATTAAATATCCTTTCAGGATTGTCTTTCAGTTCAACCTTCTATGTAGATATATGTAAATGTTGTTAGATACTCTAATGAAAATGAATCTTAAACTTAGCATAACCTGAACAGCAGCAGTGAAGAAAAGTTCCTCTCCAACAGAAGTTGCAGAAACAAGCAGAATGAACTACAACAATACGACACAATCTATTAAAGTTTCCTTTTCTTGTGACATAACTGTTGATAATGAAAGTAATAGATGTTTTACCTGCCAAGGTGCCATTTTGTAAAAGAAGTTTCGCAACTCTTCGTTCCCAATATCCTTGATTGCTCGAGCATGAAGAGATAGCTTCACAACTTCATCCTACAAACACATTGAGGAAGAGGTACACTGACAACAATAATTACACGCCTCAGTCCAAACAAGTTCAAGTTGGGTAGTTGACAACATGAATACCTCATAAAAAAAAATTTATAAGTGTTAACAAGAACTTTCTGGTGTAATATGCTTAAAATAGAGTTCCTAAAACTTGCAAACTAAGACTAATTGTTACTACAAACAACTTTAAGTTACCAGTAAATATCCTTTCAATTATCTTTCAGTTCAACCTTATGTGTAGATATATGTCTATGTTGTTACATACTCTAATGAAAATGAATCTTAAACTTAGCATCAAAAGTTTGCTTAGTAGATGAGGATTGTTCAAAGCTGTATAAGGACTTAACAGACTGCTCCCTCAGCCAATGTGGGACACTTAACACCTCTAGCACAGTGAAGATTCGACATCTGATCATGGACATATAAAGGGTCTAATATTGGGTTAAGTAAAATTAAGTAGTTTGGCTCTCATACAACATATAAAAAGGACATTTAAACGAATTCAACCCTTAAATTAGCTTATAATGTAAGGTTGGGTGTTTAGTTAGTTTTGGAGGTGTCTCAATCTATATAGCAAATATAAGAATATAAATCAGTATACAGTAAGCAAGACAAAAAAAAGGAGGGAATAGCAAAGTATAAGCAGCAAGTTCGCAATAACAAAAGATAAATAGATAACCATTTGCTCCATTAAGATATAGGAAGAACCTTTTCATGCAGTAATGATGCATTATTCATGTGACTAACCAGTGTGGAATCCTAAAATAGTAAAAAGGGAGTCTGATGAGCATCTAATTCCAAGGAGGATGTGATTCATTCACTTCAAATATTCATCCATGAGTTAACCATGTTAGAGTCTTTGCATCAACATAATTACCAGTAAACTTGTTGTCTTTGGTATAAATAAACTGAGTTCATTAATGATAGAAGTGGTGGAAAAAATATATTTACATAAAGGCTTTTCGAATAATTTCATTATAGACTATATTGTATGTTGAATGATGATCATCACTATCTGTTGTGGATGGTCAAATTGATAGCTTTCACAATGAAAATTTTTTGCTTTTGATAGGGCAACATAAAGTTGGCCATGTGAAAAAATAGGTTCACGTAAATAAATTCCAACAAAATCTAATATTTGACCTTGAGCTCTATTTATTGTCATAGCAAAACATAATCGTAAAGGAAATTGTGTTCTTTTTAACAAAACAAGTAGTTTTTCATCTGCCAATGATAGTAATGGTATTTTTAGTATAAATATATGTGTACTTTTAAAATCTCCATTTGCTATTTTAGCACTAATAACATATTTTTGAAAGTCACAACATATTAATCGTGTACCATTACATAAGCTTTCACAATATATTAATCGTGTACCATTACATAAGCCTTCACATGGATTCAAATTTCATAACAACATAACAGGATAATTTTTTTGTAATGTCAATTTGTGCGGAGATAAGTCAGCAGGATGTAGTGTATGCAAATAATCTTCATATTGACTTTGATCATTTTCTTCTGTTGTTTGATCAAAGAATCACCAGTAAATGCAGTTATTAACATGTCGTTCATTTCATCAACAAAGTCATTTTTTATTGTTAGAATTACATGTGAAGTTATAGAATATATATAAGAAAAATATGTATTTAGATCTAGATAAACTATTTTTAGCAAATGATTAATGATTGACTTTCAGAAATTAAAGGAATAATAAAACAATTAGGAATTTCAATTTTATCACAGTTGTTGGTTTTTTCTTTTGCATTTCCTAATCTCATCAAATATTCACAAAATGTAGGATCTGTTTTCGCTCACATATTTACTGATAATCTTAGTTTTTAGAGTTGATTCCAAACTTTTGAATATAATAACCTTTCTCAAATAAAATCCTCTTTTTTCTCACTCGGAACAAATTGGAGAGTTTGTCTAAAATCACCACAAAAAACAACAACTTTTCCACCAAATAACGCAATTTGTATTCATTAAATCTTTCAAGAGAAGATTGAAAGTTTCTATTACGTTCTTTTTTTCCATCCATACAATTAATTTGACAATCATATATTAAAGTTGCAAGTGAACTTTGCTTACTGATATTACATGGAAATTATTCGTCAATTTCAGTAGAAAATTTAAAACGGGAATGGGCGATCTGTCCTTCCTATAGAAGCTGCTACATCAGAAGTCATTGTTGCTAAAGTGACAAAACCCTTTGATCGTACAGCAGCTAATAAAGCATGATATAAAAAAGATTTTCCAGTTCCACCAGGCCCGTCTATAAAAAATGCACCTGATTAATTAGAAAATATCCTATTAAGAATTGTATCATATGTTTTTCACTGTTCCATGTTCAACTTGGCTTCTAGTAACAAATCTTCTTTTTTGACAATAATATTTCTTTCAAAATGACAATCTTTTGCCTCTCTAATAGCTTACGGTAGTGTAATTCTCTCAGGCACAAGTTTATATTCATTAATATCATGACCCAATAAATGCAAAGTATCATTAATTTGACTTAAAGTCAAGTAACGTATTTCTTTATCATTCATATTAGGCAAAATCTTAAAATCTTCAACTAATGCATATTCAAATTTCTTCCAAAGTTCTGATGGATTACTAGGGTTACAGTACACCAATAATGTTGCGAACAAATGTCTCAAACTATATGGCATTTGATAATTTATGGCTTCAGACATACATTCAATCAAGCTGTTATCACAATATAATAAGCCTCGTCTTTCCGCCGCTTCTCTAAAAATATCACGTCTCTCATCAACCATAAGTAGATCTTCATATGATTGTGGACCTCTTACATTCATTAATAATAACCTAAGGTAATATCTTTCTCCTTCTGTTGGATGACATGTTACAACACGACCTACAACAGTATCTTTTTTTCGACGTGTCTTTATTTTATATGCTAGTGACCATACAAAATACTGAGGAAATTCTTTATATAGTAAATGAAGTTGCTTAGCATCTTCGTTTATTCTGTTCATTACAAAAAAATTCAGTCAACATTGTTTTTCTAATCATTGGATTAGCTAACACACTTTCTATATTTTCAGTACTCTTGTAAGAAACAAATTGTTGACCTTCTAAATGTAACTGAAGGTGATATACAACAGAAATCATTTCACTAATCAAAAAACTAAACAAACGTCACGCGGCCTCCGGAGGTGAAACCCAGCTAGCAATTTGATATTCCTTTATTTCATCCACGTCTGTATTTGTATCACCACTATGGATATGAAATGCAATTTTATCATGGCCCTTACAATTATATTTATAAATATACTAAACTTTGATATCAGAATAAATTTCAACATTCAGATGACAATTATACTTGCACAACAAAAAAGGATTATATGAAAAAACCCATGAATTGTCTAAAAATTGACGTCTTATTTTCTTAGTCTGGCCAGTTTTTCAACAACAACAAACCCAGTATATTCCCACATAGTGGGGTCTGGGGAGGGTAGAGTGTACGCAGTCCATACCACTACCTCTAAAGAAGTAGAGAGGTTGTTTCTAATAGACCCCCGGCTCAAGATAAAAGGCAATATACAAAAGCATAGAACACGATATAAAATAACATAGGTACGACATCCCGATATAAAATAACATAGGTACGACATCCACAAAAAATTTGTTCATTGCCAAACAAAGGACACCAAAGTCCACCCAAATACTGCCTACGACTCATCCACGCCTTTATCCCTCTATCCTAACAAAAAAGATACGACATTACACCCTCCTAAATCTCCGGAATATTCATTTCTCAGCAAATGTCAATGTTTGAGACAGTTCAGGTCCAATTACGATGGAAAGAAAATCATGGTAACAGATACATGCTATTGAGAGTTGAGATAAGAAGCATAGCATAAAGGGAAAGAAGGCATTAGGCCTTCGCTGAAGGAAAAAACTAGAGCTTAATGGAAGAAACTGGTGGCAAATGAAGGAAACAAAATTAGTAAGTGTTTACACGTCGTTTGCTGAAACAGTACAAATGTACAATACACGAGCGTATACCAAAAGGAAAAGATTTTCAATGACCAAAGAATTTGGTCCAAGTTTATAATATAGTTGACTTTGCCCTTCATACAATTGTTAATTGTAGTGTTCATCCAACTCTTTCTTATATATAATAGAAAAATAAATGCAGTTGGGACTTGGGAATATAGAAAACGTCATACCATAAGAAAAGATCTCTGGGATGTGTCCAATACTTGATGCCCATGTCATCACTCTGATCCAAGAAACCAACAGATCTCAAGAAATCATGTTATGCCTGACACAGTGGCATCTTTCTGAAATATAATGAACTACTGAAATGCTGGAGGGTGGTGGTTGTTGAGTGAGCTATTGAAATCATTTACCTTTCAATGTTTATACTTCTATTGAAGCCTTTTCAGAACAGTAATATATCCTGAGAAACACAATGATTTCCTCTATTCTAGTCAAAAGTCAAGCCATTTGATGCTGAGGCAATTTATGGCCACGCTCGACAAACTGCAACATGAGCTTGTCAGCCTCTTCTACTCTGCCACCTTGCATCAATCTATCCCTCACCTTGTCACAAAGCTTTAAGTCAGGAATCAGATTCCGGTTGAACATTCGACAAGCCACCTTATATGATGAAAGAGGGTTCCCTTCCTTTAAATAGCTCTCTATAAGAATGTGGCAGGTATTTGCATCAACTCTTGAAGCTGTCCTGAGGACCTTTCCCAATAGCTTATAAGCCTCATCAGGATAACCTAAACCACAAAGTTTTTCAATAAACTGATTATAGGCAGTCTTGCACCCGTCTTGAAAGCATCTTCTCCAGTAATTTCAACAGATCGTCCACCCTACATTGCTGACTAAATCGATGGATCACTGTACAATATGTTACAGCAGTGGGAAGCAAACCCCTATGAAGCATTTTATTGGCCAGATCAATAGCCTCTTCCATCCTTCCTTGTTTTCCCAGTCCGTCTATTAGTGTAGTATGTGTGACAGCATCGGGGTGTTTGTTGATTAAATACATGTCATCAAGTACTGAGAGAGCAGCATCCAACTCATTCTTTTGACAGAAACCGTGAATAACAGTTGTGAGATTCACCACATTAACAGAACATCCTTTCTTCAGACATTCTACCATAAATTTCTTTGCTTCATCTGCTCTGCCCTCTTGGCAAAGAGATCAAATTATCAGGTTAATTTCAATGGGAGAAGGGAAAAGGCCTGTTTCAATCATTTCCCTAGCCACATCACAAGCTTCAGACAGTTTCCCTTCCCTACAATAGCCCTGCATTACCACACTAAGGGGTCGTTTGGTAGAGTGTACAAGATAATAAATACTGAATAGGTTGTATTAGTAATGGTGAGATTAGTAGTGTAGGGATTAGTAATACAGGGATTAATAATACTGGGATTATTTTTTATGCAGTGTTTGGTTTGATGTATTAAAAACAATATGTATTGTTATATTTTAAAAAGAATATTGTATGTTTACAAAAATACCCTTTGACATATTATAACTTCGTCTATTCTTTGCAAAACTTTAAAAAAAAAAAAAAGTAAAAATATAACTAATTATTTACTTTGGAATTTTAAGATTCAATCATTCACTTATATATTTTTTTTTGTTATCTTTTCTTTATTTGTTCATCATTTTTTTTTTGTTTCCACTTTGTGATGTTCTTACGTTGGAAGATACGTGTAACTTTTGAACGAGACAATAGAATTATTATTGATATAAATTTGTGTTCCGTAGAGTGCATGTTAAAGCTAAGTAGAAAAAAATATTTTTATTTATGATATCCTATTTACAAAATTAAAGTTTGTATGCAATCATGCAATTTATTTTCGGATTGTGACCAATAATTATTTTTTAAGTTAATGGAGTAGTTTTTTTATGACTAAAATTATTTGGAGGGATATTATTATCTTGATAAATTGAAAAGAAATAACTCACATTGAATAAATTGAAAAGATTTAGAAAAAAATTAAAGAAATTTGAGCGCATTTTTGTCTTGACAAATATTTATCCATGGATTATAATCCCACCAAGTTGGGTGTATTAGTTATACAACCTATAATACCATGTAGGGTGTATAACTAATCCATGTATTAGTAATACATAGCTTCAAAATTGCTACCAAACAATGTACTAAGTAATCCCATCATTTAATTCATGGATTATGAAAATAATCCATCCTACCAAATGGGTCCTAAATGTTGTAGGATTTGGTTTCCACCACCACTCACACATATTCATAATCTCTTGTGCCTCGGCAGACCTCCCACTCTGGCAAAGCCCGTTTAACAGTACATTGTATGTTGCAGTGATTGGCTTGCAACCATGCTTGTACATATGTTGGAGTAATGTTTTTGCTTGATCAATTCTTCTATATATTGGATATCAATTCTTTTCTTTTGATATATGATCGACAATCTTTTAGATATTTAAACTTGCAATTACCTTTTTATTCATGTAAATATTTGTTGGATTTAACTTTCCACAAGGACCATGCATCATATGTTGAGTAACAAGTGAATATAGATAAGATTCTTTCTTAGAGTCAGGTAATTCAGCACAAACAAATTTATCATAGGATTCAAGAGCTAATAATTTGTGTTCATCAGTAAGTATAATGAGGAAATGATCATGGGAAGACCATGTTTTTAAAATTCTACAGTGTACATAAAACCTGCAACTTTTTTAAAAATTTATCTTTTTAATATATCATATTTTAATTCTATCTTTGCTCTGAATACTCTACTAAGTCAGGCTTATTTGCACTTTGTCAGTGTGTAATAGATTTTTTTTATTTCTAACCAAAATGGATTACATATCATTGGTATGAATAAGTCAGGTTTCTAAAATATTGAACCAATGAGGTAGCATCCATATATCGACGATGCATGTCTCTAGGCCCTCCAATAAATGTAACAAGAAGTAATGATTTCTTTCCAACTTTACAGGTTTCCCTTTCACCACTTCTTAGAACATCTACAATTCTTTGTAAAAATTCAATTCTAAACAAATCTGAATTAAATGCCAAAAAAAATATAATCTTTGTGCTTCAAGCTTGATATATACATCCACTATAAATTTTTGAAATATTCTTTCACAATGCAATACTTCATTTGTTTCATTATCTCTTATTTGAAACTTGTAGCAATAGTTTTCTCGATAGAAAACTGTATCTCTTTTCGTTTTCCTTTTTGTTGTGATTGAGCCTCCATATCAAGAAATGCATCCACTAAATACATATTTGATATACTGGATAGCTCTTCATGTTCACAGTAAGCTCTATTTCTTGTCACGCTATTTGTTTGAATAATTTTTTTTATTCCACAATGTCATCCATTTTGACCATACGGAAATAACAATGGATACTGTAGAGGATCATAACATCTGTAATAATAATTTAATAATTAAATTCTATTACTTTGAGTATAGATTCGAATATGTGGCGCAGAGATAGAGCCTGCAGAATTTTCCTCAGGCCATGTTGCATCCTCTGATGTACGGGGTAAGTTATATCTTCGTTGATCTAATGATGAGTCACATTTAAGGGCAATATAGAAATTTGTCAATTGAGGAACATTCATCAAAGATTTTAGGAATATATTATATGGGTTCACTTTCAAGATGTCATCAACTTTTGCATAATTAATTCGTCGATTTTTGTCGAACAAGTCATTCTATTGGTTAGTTCATTGTCGTGATCATAGAAGTATAACTGTAAATTTTTTGAGTTTTGGTTGTAAGCGATTAAATCATCTATAAAGTGATAAATTTGTCCTTGGACTTTGAATGTGCAAATACCATAATTTCTTTTTGCTAGGTCTTTATCATACTTTACACCAAGCGAAGTGAAAGCAAACATGTTATTGTATGTTCTGATATAAGTGCGAAAATGTTCAGATTCTTCTGTCTTCGCAAAGTATAATCTTGCTAATTCGGGTGGCATTTCATATGTTGTTGGTCGTATTGAGCCGTTGTTGCAACAAAATCCGCTAGATTTGTATTCAAACTTTTTAGCTCTACAATACAAACAGTTGGGAACTTTTTTTAGAGCAATGTACTCACTTCGTTGCTCTATAATAGCAGGACACTGTTTTTTGATTCACCTATGACCAAGATATTTAAGAAATGCAAGAACTATTCATTAGAAGAGGATAGCAGCAACACATAGAAATAAAACTTGTTATTGCAACGGTGAATTAGCACAAACCTTTGGTTGGCATTGTGTTTAACATTGCAGCGTATAGTGCTGACGTAGCCGATGTGCACCCTTATATAGAAAGTCACAGCTCACGGTAGTGCAATAAATATCATGTCATAGTGGAAAACGTAATGTGAAGAGTAGGCATACCTATTGCATAGATGGTTAAAGGTCCACATATTTGTTTGCCTTTGGCTAAATTGTCTTCGGGTTTATTTACGCAGATTTGATAGGCGAAAGCTGGTAAAGAAAATACAGAAGATGTGTAAATATGTACGTTTAGAGCATCAACAACATGTTATACATATTGTCCTGAGAAAATAAATTGGCAGCTTTAACTTTATAATTAGCAAAACCTTTTTCAGGAAGTGTTGGTTCTTGTATGGTGAGGCCAGCTTGTCTTGAAAAATCAGATTTCCCGTAAGATAATGTGGTTTTGTCTGGGACGGCAACAATATGATTTTTAATGGAGTTTTTTCTTAACCGATATGTATCGCGTCGTCTGAGCTGCATAACAGCCTTTCTTTTTTTCTTGCATATGAACAATTATTTGTTTTTTTGGGGATCTTTGTACTTGCAAGTGTGGTTTGAAGAGACAAACAAAGACAAAAGAAATGACATTAGCGAGCAAATCCAAAATCATTATTTACAATGTGTGTATATATATATATATATATATATATATACATAATATATTAAAAGTGTGAAGATCCTTAGAAAAGTGATTTGAACATTTTACCCTTCATTAAAAGATTTTGCTTTAGACAAAATAGTCTTTTTACCTTTTTTCTATTACTTTAGTAATATTAAATATTAAATATATTATAAAAAAAAATCCTCACAAAAATAGGATTCCTTTTCCACCATCTAAAAAACCTTACCATTACAATAAATTAAAAAAAAAAAAATTCCAAACCAAAAAAATAATTAGTAATTTAAAAAAAAATAATATCCTTTCCTAATTTGGTTTTAAGCATAGTCTTTTTCATGCAAAATATGGTAAAAAAAAGTTCAAAAAACGACAATCAACAATTCATATCCCATGAAAAATAGGTTTTAACATACCTTTTACCAACTTTTATAAAAACCATGCAAATTTTAATTTTTTACTGTCTTCACCATACTTTTCTTTAGTTTTTTTCAATTTTGTATCTTCTCCAGGTTCTCTTCGTCAACTCACTTTTATTTATTTGTCATAAAAACTCCCACTTTTTTTGCATTGTTGATTGTTGCTTGCTTGTAATAATTTAAACACAATATTAATTGTTGTGCCAATAATTTTGCTAATATTGTTAATTGATCTAATTTGCATTATTAGTCAGATTTATGTTCTTAATTGATTTAATTTGTATTCTTTGTTGGATCTATTAATAAGTAATGTTCACCATACAACAAAAACATAATCAAACGTTAAACTCCACTCACTCTATAGGATTCATAATGAGTTGAAGATTTCCGTATTTTTTTGGATGTCGTATCTATGTTTTTATCTTATTTCATACCTTTAATGTTTTATATACTTTTTGAGTCGTGGGTCTATCGGAAACAACATCTCTACTTCTTTAGAGGTAGTGATATGGACTGTGTACACCCTACCCTCCCCAGACCCCACAATTTAGAAATATACTGGGTTTGTTGTTATTATTGTAAAGAAGGAACCGTTTTTCTTTTCAAAGAGAACCAATTAATATAAGATTTGTTATTTTTATTTTCTTACTTAAAATTGCAACTCTAGAGAAATTTAAGTTAGATTTGAACCATTAAATATGTGATTGTTGAAAGCATCAAATTTGAGTTGAATAATATAGGAATGTGATGGACGAATGAACCTACAATATATTCGTCTATTTTACCTTTAAAATATATATTACATTATTTAAAATTATAATTTCATACTTTTTTAATATTAAAATTCTGAAAACAATTAATTTTTAGGTATAAATCTCCTTACTTAAATAATGTTTTGATAAACTAAATAAAAATTACTGTCATAAAAATGCTCTGCCGTTATTTTTGGTTTAATCAAAACCACCGTGGGAATAATATACATAAACATTACTATGTATATTTGAAAAATAAAAACTTAAGAACTCTAAAAACAACTAAAAAGAATAGGATTAGAATTTTGAATTAACTAACTAAATATATACACCTTTAGAAAAAGTATATACACCTTTAGAAAAAACTAATTTATTTATTTATTCTTTCGGTGAAAAAAATAATTTTTTATTTTAAAGAGACAATAAATTGAAACACAACATGCAATAAAATATTTGAGATATGATAATTTTCTTATATTGCTTAATTAGATACAATATTTACTTTAATATAAATTATTATGTTTTAATAACTTTTTTTTTTATAAAACTTACTTAATTAAGGAAAGACACATGTGCAAAGCACGTACACTAAACTAGTGTGTATATATAGAGAGAGAGATTTCTACCTTTGCTTTTTCTGTCCAATTTCTTGCCAATGATACCTGGTTTCACTATTTAGCTATATTTGGTTCCAATTAAAAATAGCAAATTTAGATTTTATACACCTTACATGAGCTAGATGGTACATTAGGTAAGAAAAAAGAAATAGCGAAAACAACAAAACAGTAATGTTCAGTAATGTTCAGTTTTTTCTTTTTACCTCAAACTGAAAATTTTGGTGATTGCATTTATTTTGCTTTGCTTTCTTGTTCTTTCTTTTTCCCCTTTTCCCATGTTGCTCTGCTATTGTGCAAGTAATTTGTTGTCCCTACAACTCATATTTTCTGAATATATTACTACTCTTTTTCTTGTTTAATTGACTTTTAAGAGTTAACTGTATGCTATTCGTCTGCTCCATTATCTCCGTACGACATATATTGAATTGCAAATCCAAGATTTATTGAAATAGCAAAATCAACATTTGTAAGTGAATATAATTTTCTTAAGAAAAGCATTTCTAAGTGAATATAAATAGTCCAAACTGAAGATCTGGTGAAATGCCTCAACAAGACAAACCAAGTTCAGGAAATATAAAAGAGAAAATATTTCCTAAACAAAAACTTATTCATAAAAGAGGCCTGCTTGATTGCAATCCAAAAGATGATCTGTAGTTTGTCTAATTGGATAAATTAGAAATAGAAAATATGTCTCTAGATAGAATCGCATAAAAGTCAGTGTCTTCCATGAAAGAATTACAGACAAATCAAGACTGCTCTACATCCTCACGGTCTCAGCCTTTCCCTTGTATTAGCCCTCAATACATAGCTATATCTCAATTTCAACACCGTATTCATTTCAACTTTAATCCAATCTACTTTCTAATACCAAAAAATAATCTAGTTTTTATTTTAGAATGAGGTTTTTCTTCCTAACATAAATTCATTGAAAATTGTGTCAAAAAAATTAAAATTACAGACGAACACAGAAAATCAAAAATATTTACCTCTAAAAAATGCAGCACGGAGAAGCGAATTACCAAAAACCAGAAACAACTAGAAGAGTAAAGATGACGAAAGGCAGGAAAATAGATAGAATGAGAGATGCATAAGGCGGTGCAGTAAGTGATTATATTATATCATCCTAATTAATTTTTATGATCATCTAAGCATTGAAGAATTAATAATATTTCATAAAAAAAAAAATAACACACAAAATGATATGTCAACGTAAAATATTTGTTTGACTATCAAAATTATATTAGTACCACAGAAATTCTAATGAGACAGAGAAAGACATGAAGTAACATTTATTATTTAAAAATGAGAAGACACGTAAACTGAAACTGAGAGAGTATTAATATCTTATTAAAAAATTATACTAAAAGAATTATAAATTACATATTTAACAATTTAAAAATATAAAAGATACAAAATATTTGATTGTCTTTCAAACTTATATCAGTGTCACTTAAATTGAAATAGAAAAAAAAATATTATAAATTATAATAATTAAAAATTTAAATTATTTTAATAATTGATTATCTAAAGCAGATGTGGTTTCCATCTTCCATGCCTAGTATATATAAAGCAGATGTGGTTTCAAAGCTTGCCTCTTCTGTGGTGATTTGGAAAAAGAAGAGTATGGGGAAGATATGTTTGGGGGTTTTGGGGTGCGTAATGCGCACACCCTTTACTCAGTTCACGCCACGTGTGTAGTGATAATGCTTTGTGGTTCTGAAGATAAAAATTTGTTTTCAAATTGGGCCGAATGGGCCAATGAGAGGAGAAAATGACATATATATATATATATATATATATATATATATATATTAAGTTGTTAGCTATTATAATTTATAATAGTTTTTTAACATTATAATTTACTATTTTAATTATTATTCATTATAATTTATAACACTCTTCTTGTTCAAAGTTTTATAGCATTGATAGTCTATTATATTTTGAGAATAATTTAAGTTTTTAATTACTGAAATTTATAATACTTTTTTTCTATTTCAATTTAAGTGACACTGATATAATTTTGAGAGTCAATTAAATATCACGATTGAAGTCCGAAGTAGTCATGTATTAAATGACTCATAATAACTTATTAGAAGTGATACAATAAAATTACTATAAAAAATAGTTGTCAAAAAAATTTAAGCAGACCTCATATAAGATGTCAAGTTGATTTAAAACATCAATAATTAATTTATATTTTTTTTGATTTTTTTTTATTAAATATTTTTTTAATATTTAATCGACTCATAATAATTAATTAGGAATAAAATAGTAATATTACGGTTGAAACAACTGAAGCAAACAAGTCATAAATATCTATTTTACTTTTTTTTATCAAATATTATTAATTTTTTAATACGTAAATGACATATAATAATCAATTAGGAAATAACTTATTAGAAATGGTATAACAAAATTAATATAAAAAAAATTGTGAAAAAAATTTAGACAGACCTTATATAAAATGTCAAATTAATTTAAAATTTCAATAGTTTGTTTATCATTTTTTTTGTTTATTTTATCTTTTTTATTAAATATTATTTTTTTTTAATACTTAAATGACTTATAGTAATTGATTATGGATGAAATAATAAAATTACGGTTGAAACAACTGAAGCAGACATGTCATAAATGTGTATTTTATTTTTTGTTAAAATATTATTAATTTTTAACACTTAAATGACATATAATAATTAATTAGGGGTGATATAGTAAATTCACGGCTTAATACTTAAATAACCTATAGTAATTAATTCGGAATGAAATAGTAAAATTACGGTTGAAGCAGCTGAAGCAGACATGTCATAAATATCTATTTTATATTTTTTTAAAATATTATTAATTTTTTAATATCTAAATAACATATAATAATTAATTAAGGGTGATATGGTAAAATCACGAACGAAGCAGGCATGACGACCGCCTCCTACTTCCAAGCCTCTTCTATATATTAGAATATACACACTAGAAATAATATATATGCCTAAGGATATAATAGTATTTCTGTTAATGCCTAGAGAGAGAGATTGTACTACATTCTTTCATGAGTCATTAATAGAAATATAATGGTATTTCTATTAATGCCTAGTAAATAGAGAGAGAGAGAAATAATGCCTAGAAATATAATGCTCTAGTATTTTTATCAATGCCTAGAGAGAGATTGTACTCAATTCTTTCATGAGTCATTAATAGAAATATACTAGTATTTCTATTAATGCCTAGTATATATAGAGAGAGAAATATATATTCTTTCATGCCTAGTATATATAGAGAGAGAAAGAGAGATTGTACTCCATTCTTTCATGAGTCATTTCTATTAATAATATATAACTCGACTAAAATATTTTGTAATGTACTTTTTGTATTGTTTCATTATAAGTTTTTTATAAATGAACATATGTTGTTAAGCAAAAGAAACTGAACATTTTTGTCATTCTCGCTTTGTTGAATTCTTAAGGATATAGTCATGTTTGACTATTTTCTTATAGTTACGTATCGATATATATAGCTCCAAGTGAACAAATATGAAGTATATCCATTGAATGAATGAACACAATTGATAGCGAGCAATTGGTTACATTAACTAAAAATGATAATTAAGTAAAATATAATTACTTTACAAATTTTCATCTATTTTGATAAATTTGAATAATTTTATGGGCTTATTAAATGCTACAAAAGTAATGAGCCATTAAAAAATGATAGTGACATCATAAAAAATATTTATACGATCAAATTCAAAATTGATCTAGAGTTTATTGTCTTTCTATTTTGTGAAAATGTTTATTAATCTTATTTCAATTATCATTTTCCTAAAAAAATCATCATGGACAGGTAATTAAGGTATCTTGACATTTCCATTCTAGCTTAGTACATGTTTAATTATTAAATAAAAAATTATCTTTTATATATAGCTAAAAATGTTTGAAAAGTTAATTTAAAAAAAAAATACAATTTAACTCTCTAAATATTAATGATACAAATAGTGAAAAATGAGAATAATTTTTTTTCACATTCTATGATGATGACTTCTTTTTAACAAAAAATGAGATTATCAATATTTTATAGAATTTAGGAAAAAATAATTAATTTAATATAAAATATTAAAGCTTCATACATGTTTAAGAAATATCAATATAAATTTCTTACCATGTATTTTTAGGAAACTACTAAATTTAAAAAAAAAAGTTTACTAACTTTTCAATTTCTTTTGTATGATTTAATATGAAGGAACATCTACAAAAGTATTTTGTTGAATCAAGTCTTTTAATTATTTAAATTAAATTCTATATTATTTATAAGTTAACTTTATTGATGTTATCATACAACAATTTGTAGTATTAAATATTTATTATATTATTTTAAATGTCAGAATTTATTTACTCTTTTGTAATAAGTGGGTTAATTAATATAAGTTTAATTGAGAAAAAATTAATGAAAAATAGGTTGGCCAATATAAGTTAAATTGAGAAAAAAATTATGAAGTTAGTTCAACATGAGATAAAACTCGATTTGGATGATTAAAGATTTTAATCTCCAAAACTACAAGTAAAATAAAAATAGTTAGTGCATGCATGTGTTGAAACTAAAAAAAATATCTAAAATAAACTCTGAGGAAAAAATTATTATTTTAATTTATAAAAAAATATTATTCAATTAATATTAAAAATATTGAGATATGTTCAAACTACCTTTACAATTAATATAATTTCACAAAAATAAAATAAAAATGAAAAACAAAATTAGCAATAAGATAAAAAAAAAGTTACAAATATAAAGTTTAATACACTCTATCTATTCCATTTTATGTGGCATCATTTCTTTTTTTGTTCCATCCCGAAAAAACTTTACCTTTTCTTTTTTGGTAACTTTTAAAGACGCAATTCTACTTTTAACCTTATTGATCTCACTTATAAGATTCCACTTATTGAAATAGTAAAATTACGGTTGAAGCAGCTGAAGCAGACATGTCACAAATATCTATTTTATATTTTTTTAAAATATTATTAATTTTTTAATATCTAAATAACATATAATAATTAATTAAGGGTGATATGGTAAAATCACGAACGAAGCAGGCATGACGACCGCCTCCTGCTTCCAAGCCTCTTCTATATATTAGAATATACACACTAGAAATAATATATATGCCTAGAGATATAATAGTATTTCTATTAATGCCTAGAGAGAGAGATTGTACTCCATTCTTTCATGAGTCATTAATAGAAATATAATAGTATTTCTATTAATGTCTTAAAGACACGACTTATCTCAAGAATTTTCAAAGAACTTCGTAACAACAATCCATGCCCTTAAATTTGCTTTGATGTCAAAAAAAGAAGATTTCTTTACGGATTATCCAATTTTTTATTTATTAGCAAAATATAACAGAAGTTGAAAAAAAAAAAAGATCAAACAAAATAGAGAAATAAAAAAAATTGAGAAAAAAAGGAAAGAAAAAACATAAAGATCAAGAAAAAAGCAAAAAAAAATTAAAAAATGAGATAAATAAAAACGAGAGGAAAAATAAAACTAAAGTTTGAAAAAAATGAGGGGGAAAAAGAGAACTGAAAAAAGAAAAAGCGATCAAACAAAATAGAGAAAAAAAGAGTGAGAAAAAAAAAGGCAAGAAAAAAATAAAGATTAAGAAAAAGCGAAGAATTAAAAAATTGAGAAAATAAAAAATGAGAGGAAAAATAAAAATAAAGTTTGAGAAAAATGAGGGAAAAAAGAGAACTGATAAAAATAAAAAATAAAAGAAAAATAAAGCTTAAATAAAAATGAATTAAAAAAAAATAGATAATGATTGAGAAAAAAGAGAAAAGAGAAAAAAATAAAGGTTGAGACAAATGAATTAAAACATGAAAATAAAATTAAAGGAAAAAAATAAAAAGTGAAAATAATAAAATTAAATTAAAAATAAAAAAGTGAAAATAATAAAAATAAGAATAATAAATTAAAGGAAAAAATAAAAAAGTGAAAACAATAAAAAATAAAATTTGAGAGATAAATAAGTATGGAAAGTTTTAAAAATATATTTGAGGTGTAGAGGGGTAAAATGGTACTTGGACTATACTTAAAAAGTATAGTAAGGTTATTTCTTAAAGACATTTCTTATTGGGGTCAAATATCTATTCTAAAACCACCCATATTTGGGTCTATGACATGCAATTTCCTGCATTAAAAGTTATAAGAAAAGTCCATTCTCTTCTATTTAATTACAGGACTTGCCATGAATAAAATCTCATTCTTTTCTATTTAATTTAATTACAAGAGTTGCCAAGCCACCTTTAACATTGCTGTTTTTTGGTATTAAAATTAAATTTAAGGGTATTAAAGTCTTTAAAAAATTTGTAAGGTTCACTTGATTGTTTTTTACTGCTTTGTTATTTGTACCACATTAAAAGTTATAAGAAAAGCTCATTCTTTTTCTATTTAATTACAAGACTTGCAATGAAGAAAAGCCTATTCTTTTTCTATTTAATTACAAGACTTGCAATAAACAAAAACCCATTCTATCTGCACCACATAAATTGAGACAAAGAGAGTATTTATATCTTATTGAAAAATTATGTAAAAAAATATTATAAATCACATAATTAACAATTTTAAAATTTAAAAATATAAAATATTTGACTGGCTCTCGAAATTATATCATTGTCACTTAAATTGAAATAGAAGAAAAGTATTATGAATCACAATAATTAAAAAACTAAATTATTTTAATGATTAATTATCTAAATTCTATTTAGTCACATAATTGAAATAAAAAATGTATGTTGGGACCATGTTAGCACGGACTGTGCATATCTAGTCTATATTAGAAGTGCGAACTACAACATGTCTACTTGCAGACATTAAAATAAAAGTTGAGGGCATTTTAGTCTTTTTAAAAGAAGAATCTGCTTAAAGAATTTGTCCTTTATGCTATGTTAGTTGTACCTTATTAATAACTTTAAAAAATGCCCGTAATCTTTCATTTAATTACAGACCATGCGCTTAAAAAAAGTCCACCTTATTCTATTTATTTACAAGATTGCCCTCTACTTTTCAAAGATTTAATTTAAATTATTTAAATTTAAGTAATTTAATAATATAATAATTTTATCTTAATTAATTGCAACTAAATATTTAAATTAACTCAATTTTATTATTTTAATTGACTTTTATATTCAAAATTGATTTTTTTTACTTATTTGTTTTAGAAATTTAAAATTTTAAAATTATTTTTTTCTTATATAGAAATACTAATATTTAAACTTAACTTTAAATTTTTAAAGTGCAAAATTAATAAATTTAGTTTAATAAAATAAATTCCTAATGAATATTTTCTTAAGATTTGTGTTGGGTCAATATTTATCGAGTAAAGAAGAAATAAAGAAAAATATATAATAAAAGTTTATTATTGTGAGAGATAAATATAATGCATTATCCAATAATGTTTAATAATATCATATTTTGTATATGCAAAATATAACATCCCGTATTTAATTAATACTAGTTTAATTGCACATGCTTCGCATATTTAATGTTTGATTATTTTAAATTAAATAATTTTATCTACTGCGGAGATTTTTAATAAAGTGTAAAAGTTCAAATCAATTTTTAAAAATCTTTCACACTTTAATATAATAATGTAAACATAAACATATACACATATATATTTTACCACCAAAAGTTTCAAGTGGTTGGTGGATCATCACTTTTGCATTTGCCATATAGTAACTCTTTCCCTTGTTGCCACAAACTAAGAGTGACGTATCAATTTAAATCATATTTCTGTCATGGTTAAATTTTTATATATATTTAAAATATTTTCTTATTTTTAAAGTCAAATCTTTACAAAATCATTGATTACATTCTTATTACGTACTTAAAACTTTTAAAAATCTTGTACTTCTTAAATTTTTCTTATTCAACAGTTTTACATTTACTTCTAGATTTGTCAATCTTCTTAAAATAAAATTTAATTAATTTAAAATTCTTAAACTAATGAAAAAAATATTATTTGTCATTAATTTTTATGAATTCTATTAAGGAAATATTTTACCATAAATATATTTAATTAATTTTCAACTCTTAAATTAGGAAAAATAGTGAAATTATGATGACTTTTAATAAGGAAAGGTTTTACCATAGATATATTTAATAAATTTTTAATTCTTAAATATGAAAAAAATAGTGAAAATATGATTTTGTCTAAAACAAAAACTTTTAATGAATGACAAAAAGTTCAAACAACATTTCTAAAGTCCTCCATACTTTTAATATATTATAGATATAGATATAGATTACAGATACTACTCGGTGAGTTATCGATGATTACTATTGGATGTGGTAAAATTATGTTAATTTTTATATGAGTAACATAATCAATTGCTCTTAATTAATTATTATGAGTCATCTAGGTATTAAGAAAATAAATAATATTTAATAAGAAGATAAAATAGACATAAAATGCAAAATTAACTCTTGATATTTTAAATTAAATTGTCGTTCTTCAAATGATGATTTTACTATAGAACTCATTATTATAAGTCATTTATGTATTAAAAATTAAAGAATAATAAGATTATATGTCAACATAGAAAATTTAATTGTCTATGGAAATTATATTAGTGTCATATAAATTGGGACAAGACAGAGAAAAATATAAAGCAACATATATTATTTGAAAAATGAAATAAAAAGTACTGTAAATAACTATAATTAAGAAAAATATTTAAAAAATTGATTGATTACAAAAATTTTGTCTGTGCCACATAAATTGAGACAAAGAGAGTATTCATATCTTATTGAAAAATTATGTAAAAAAATATTATAAGTCATATAATTAACAATTTTAAAATTTTTAAAATATAAAATATCTGGTTGGCTCTCGAAATTATATCATTATCACTTAAATTGAAATAGAAGAAAAAGTATTATAAATCATAATAATTAAGAACTTAAATTATTTTAATGGTTAATTATCTAAATTCTATTTATGTCACATAATTTAAAATAAAAAATAATATATATTGGGTCATGCGTGCATATCTAGTATTGCTACTATATAGAAGAGCGAGTAGAAGCTCTTAGAAGCAGGTAGCTAACGGTCGAAATGCATGCTTCCAGCTGTCTGCTTGCTTCGTGATTTTACTATATTATCCCTAATTAATATTATATGACATTTATGAATTAGAAAATTAATAAAATTTAATTTTTAAAAAACAAAATAGATATTTATGACATGTCCGCTTCATCTGCTTCAACCGTAATTTTTCTATATCAACCCTAAGTAATTATTATAAGTCATCTAAGTATTAAAAATTAATAATATTTAATACAAAAGTAAAATAAACATAACATGATAAATTAACTCTTGATATTTTAAATTAATTTGACATCTTATATGAGTCTCACTTAATAAATTTCATTAGTATTTTCTATAGCAATTTTTATATATCACTTCTAATTAGTTCTTATGACTCATTCAAGACGTGCCGATTTTGCTACTTCAATCGTGTTACTATATATAAGTGGGAGTAGCAATTGCTGGAAGTAGGTGGCTGACGATTGTCATGCTTGCTTTCAACTGCCTGCTTGCTTCGTGATTTTCTTTTATCTCCCCAACTAATTATTATATGACATTTACGAATTATAAAATTAATAAAATTTAATTTAAAAAAGATTAAAATAGCTATTTATGACATGTCTGCTTTAGCTACTTCAACCGTAATTTTACTATATCAACCCTAAATAATTATTATAAGTCATCTAAGTATTAAAAAATAATAATATTTAATAAAAAGGTAAAATAAACATAAAATGATAAATTAACTTTTGATATTTTAAATTAATTTGACATCTTATATGAGAGCCATTTTAAAAAAAAAATCCACAAGTATTTTTTATAACAATTTTGCTATATCACTTCTAATTAATTATTATGAGTCATTCAATACATGCCCGTTTCACTACTTCAATCGTGACATTTGATTGACTCTCGAAATTGTAACAGTGTCACTTAAATTGAAATAAAAAAGAATATTATAAATCATAATAATTAAAAAAATAAATTACTTTTAAAATATAATTTGATTATCAATATCACAAAAGTTTGAACAAGAAGTTTATTATAAATTACAATAGCAAACAACTTAAAATAGTAAATTATAACGTAGAAAAAATATTATAAATAACAATAGCTAACAACTTAAAAATATGGGGAAATGACACAAACAACACTTCAAATTAAAATATTTCCACAAAATGGCCAAGAAATTTAAATTTCACTTTCTAGCCATTTCAATTTGCTGGCTTGTTCTATACCGTTTCTACACACCTTCTATACAGTTTCTATACATATCTTATACATATAAATATTTTATAAGTAAATTATACAGTTTTGATGTACAATTTATATAATAATTATACTTTTTTTACACATTTTATACAATAATTATGCATATTTGATAGAACTATATGATTTTTATACCTATATCTTATATAGATATATATTTTATACAACAATTACATCGTTTTTATATAATTATATTTAATTATTATTTTTAAATAATAAAAAAAGCAGAATATTTTTTCAGTTGAAAAAATATAGGAAAAAATTGAAATATTTTTAAAAGATTAAGTTGAAAACTGTATTAATATTGTATATGAATTGTATCAATATTATATAAACACTATATCTGAACTATATGAATAAAAATAACCCAAACTAAAAAATAGTTATAAAGTGAAAATATTATACCCACTGCATTTTTAGAAAGACATCAGACTTGGGTATGTGTTTTAAAAAGTGCTAGCCCGTGCCGGCACAAGCCTTCGGTACCTAGTCTAGCAATAATAATAAGAGTAGGAAATGGAGGAAGTAAGGGCAGTGTTGTCGTGGGGAACCGGAAACAAACATCATTAGTTACTTGAGAAAATTGAAGGAGAGGTGTCTTTTAAGTCTTGAATGAAAGATTAGTGATATTGACCAACAGATAGGGTCAAACATCATTAGGAAACTTGATTAAGTTAATTGTGGACTTGATTAATATTTTTAAAACTTTTTAATCTTTTCAAAAATATAAATCAACCCAACTCACACCTCTCTTCAATCCTAATCAACCACTCTCTCTCTCCAGCTTCTCCTAACCAACAGTTCTGCAAAATTTCTCCCTTCAACCTCCGGCGACAAATAGTCGGGCGAGTTTCTTTTCGACTTTCAACCGTCAATCGACGTGAATACTTCTCCGGCGACAACAACTTCGAGTTCTTTGTCCTCCCATTTCCTTTTTCACAGGTAAAAAATTATGAAGAAACAGAGAAACTTGAGTCAACTACTCTTCTGGTATTGAAATGTGAACTGAATAAAACCCTAATTTCTGGCATTTCTATATTTCTTCTTCTCATTGTTGTACTGTTGATTTAAATTTGTTGGTGATTTTTGGTCACAGTTGATGTTCTTAGTGTGTATGTGTATGTGTGATTTGTTGGTGTTGCAGGGTTGATTTGTTGTTTGTCTTGGTAGAAATGGTATTGCAATAGTTGAAACATCTGATGTAATAAATGAAACATATGATGCAACGGATGAAAATCTGATGCAACAAATTAAAAATTTGATGCAACTATAAAAATCTGATGCAACAGGTGAACAATCTAACAGATCATTCATCTGTTGCGACAGACGACTCTTCTGTTTGGAAGAAATCTAAACAATATTGATCCAACAGATAATTGATTAGTGATCTGTTTTTATTCTTTCCAATGATTTACTCTTCATTTTAAAATTTGATGCAACTATGAAAATCTGATGCAACAGGTGAACAATCTAACAGATCATTCATCTATTGTGACAGACGATTCTTCTGTTTGGAAGAAATCTAAACAATATTGATCCAATAGATAAATGATTAGTGATTTATTTTTATTCTTTCCATTGGTTTACTCTTCATTTTACAACAAATTAGGACTATTTTTATTCTTTTCAACGATTTACTCATACAAGTCGGTTATATATTTCAACAGATAACATACCTGGTGTAACAGATTAGTGATCCGTTTTTATTCTTTCCAACGGTTTACTCATCCATTACAACAGATCGGTTATATGTTGCAACAGATAAATTACCTGGTGCAACAGCTTAGTGATTTGTTTTTATTATTTTCAATGGATTACTCATCCGTTGCAACGGGTCAGTTATGTGTTACATTAGATAAAATACCAGGTGCAACAGATAGTGCTATTTTTATGGTTCCCACGTATTACTCATCCATTGCAACAGGTCAGTTATATGTTGCAACAGATAACATACCTGGTGCAACAGATTAGTTGTCTGTTAGAACTGTTATATTACTGTTATGCATTAATTAATTATAATCTATGTTTATGTTCCTATTAATTTAAGATAACATGGCTCCCAAAATAAAATAAATCAAATCAAGTCCAAGTAAAGGAACAAGTGCAGCAGCTCAGCTACATCCACCACTCTATGAGCTTGCCGTACGAGTGTTATCTCAATCAGGAGCAAAAGATAATGAACACCGAAAGGAGGAATCTTTCAAAAGAGATAATCCAAATGCTAATAGCCCTTCCATCGAAGAGTTGGTCCAAACCTTCAGCATTGATCGTTACCCTGTGAGAATGCAGTGCGATGGTGCCACAGATTTAACGGGTGATCTCGTGGTTAAGTTAGTTATGGAAAAATCTCTCGACGCCTTCAGAAAAATACTTCGAGAACAAAAAATGGATTCTTATTTCAAGGAAAGCTGCTTTGGGAAATATCTTGATTTGCCAGAGGACAACAATGCTCATTTCCAGATGAAAATGGTATATGATCTTCTCAAATGCAGGTTTATGTATAAAAACAAAGATAAGATGGATGAGGTATGGATAAGTTACTATGGCATGCCTGTTGGTTTTGGTTGGAAAAAGTTTTCCATAGTTACCGAACTAAAATGTTATCCTCCTTCTCCTTCTCAAGTTATACCTACTCTGATCCAAAAAAAAGCACCCCGCACACCTAAAAAAGGAAAAGACAAGTCGAGTGATCGTGATGACCTGGTGTTCATTGTTGAGCCAAGCTTCAAAAACAAAAATTTGATTGAAGCTTTGAAAGGTAAAGGACTTTCAAAGAAGCACAAGCAATCATTGTGCTTGGTTTGATTTGTACATAATGTTCTTTGGGCGAGAGACGTTAACAACAACATAAGCCTCGGTTTAATAAATCTCTTCGAGGATCTTGAGACATTTAACAGCTATCCTTGGGGTTATGAAAGCTTCAAAATGACTGTCGAATATTTGTTGACTCTGTTAACGCCAAAAACAGTCAACTTATATGGTTTTCCATCGGCCTTCATGGTAAATATTTCTTTTATCATGATATGATTCATCATTTTTTTATTCAATAATGCTTTGATTTATTGGCGTTATGTTATAGGCTTGGGCATTTGAAGTCATTCCTTATTTGAGACAACAAGTGAACTACCAGGAAGAAGTTTCCTGTCCAAGAATTCTGAGATGGTTGTTGGCCAAAACCGATAAAAATATAAATTGTTTTGATTTTTTCAATCCCCCAAGGAAGTAGTAAGTCCAATTCTAATCAAGTTTTTATTTTAATTAATGATTAAATGATTTCATCATCATTCTTAATATATGTACCGATTTATTTTAGATTGTCTATCTGTGGCTTGTTCCGACCAACCGAGAGTTGAAGATGCCATTTTTTCTTACTTTACGGTCTGTGCAAACTTTATCGGACCCTAAGGTCGTTGATGGAATAAAAATAGAATTGTTTGAAGCAACAACCATCACAAGAAAAACAATTTTGGAGGGTGGGGCTAATGATGCTCCTCTTATAGTTTTTGAAACAACAAGCTATTATGATTATGATCATAATGGTTGTACAGATTTTTCTCCAGATTTTGCCGCATCTAGCGAATATTCTTCATGCAAATGTCAAGATTGCAACGCGAAACACAATGGAGTGATTAATGTTATTAATGCACTAACTAATTCTGTAAAAGAAATAATATCTAAGATGGGTGTCATTCCATCAAAGAGGATTTCATATACAAACACTCCACTGGAAATCAAGGTGACTAAGAGGAGAAGGAAAGATACTTTCAAGGCATCATCAATCATAAAAAAAAGTAAGATTATAGCACTTCTGTCTTTATCTTGCATCGATGTTTAGTGTGCAAGGGCCACAGAAGAGCAGCATGAGCTGAAGAAGGTGAATGTACATCATCTGTTCCAAAAAATAAACAAGCACATATCTGTTTCAACAGATGATACATCTACTAAAAATTATCAAACAAATATATACATCTGTTGCAACTGTTGTCTAACCTGTTGCATTAGATTCGTTATCTGTTTCAACAGATGAGTCTTATATTGCAACAGATGGGTCATCTATTTGAAATTATCGTACTGCTCTGATTTACCTGTTTGAATTTATCCCAACAGATAATCCATCTGATGCAACATAAGAATTATCTGATGCAACAAATGGAAAATCTGTTGTATATCTCTACTTAGCATTGACAATTCTGGCTTTCCAACTGGATGTCACAGCTACTATCGAAGAGCATAATATGATAGTTGATAATCCATCAACTGATTTTAAAGATAAAAAAAAAAGTGGAGCCTGTCAGTTTGTGAGAATGAAAGAATTACCCGTTTGAAGGGTTCAACATCTCAGACGAGGCTCCAAAAAAACTAATACAGTTAATCAACTACTATTCAGAATGGATTGCCGATGGGCTGTTAAAGCATCATGCCGGCCAATACATAAATCAATTTTATGGATATTGGTTTATACAATTCTTGTTGTAAGAACCTGACATTAACACATATAAATCATCATGTAGAAAACAAAATGACGAGCGCTACAAAGTGAACGAATCGAGTCTTGGTTTTGATATGTTCAACTTTGTTGTTGCACATCCCAGAATGAAGAATTGGTTCTATTTGATGTCACAGCCTCAAACTTGCTGGAACGATGAGGTTTAAAGGCCATACATATTACTATTAATTAATACTATTTAATTGCATATGCGTATTGATTTTTTCATCATGTAATTCAAAATATTTGATAATATGTGCAGCACATCGATGTTATTTTTTACTACCTCCGAAAGAAGGCCAAGTTGTAAACACAAGAATAATACAGATACGCAATAGTCAATTATTTATACAAAGTTATATTAATAATGCCTACGATAGGTATTGTCAACAGCAGCAGGAAGTTTCCCAAAATGAGGAATGCTTAATCAACATCATCAAAGGTTTTAACATTTCGGCTAACTAACCTTGGCATTTGATCGACGAAGTGTACATCCCAATCAATTGTGGTGATGAATTCCATTGGGTGTTGGCTGTCGTCGTTCTAAAAGAGAGGCACATTCGAGTCTATGACTCGATGTCGCGAAGGAGACGTTCTGGGCCGTCGTCTGAGATCAAAAGCTGACCAAAATATTGCCTACTTACCTTGATATGAGTGGCTTTTTGGATCAAAAGGTTCGTACTGATTGGTCGATGATTGAAGCAACCGGGATAAAATGGCTAATCCATTTGATGTACAATATTTTGATGGAATTTCTCAACAAACCATTGGTAGCCTGTAAGTTTAAGTGTCATGATTTAGTTTCATTTTACAAATTTCACAACGCTTGCATGAACTACAAGATATGGATTATCTATTTTTTTATAACTCAGGGATTGCGGTCCTTTTGTTGACGCCTATGCCGAGTATTTAAGCAATGGATTACAAGTACCAAATGATGGGATTGATGCTGGATTATCCCGCAAAAGATATGCTGCTCTTTTATGGAAATATGGTGAAGCGAAAGCTCAGAAGTTGTACATAACCGACGTTAAAGATCCACGATAACCAAAGCCGAATTCCATAACACTGGATGAAGAACAACTTGTCCATATTGATTAGATCTTTATAGCTCAAGTCCGTCAATGTAATAACCCATCCTCCTTGGTTTAACTTGTTAATTTATTTGTAGAGTAGATCGTTTGTATTCATAATAATTTTTTTACATTTCATTTATTTGTTGAGTTATTTTATTTCATGTAATTTTCAAAGGCTTCGATTTATTTTATTCTATCTATGAATATAATTAATTCTGAGTTTTAAACATGTTAATTGAAATGGAGTACTAGATTCAAATTTCGCAACCGATAATACATCTGTTGTAACAGACGACATATCTTATCAGACAGATTTAGACATGAGATGCAACACATAGGTCATCTGTTGGAAATTATATAACAGGTCTTCCTACTTTTTTTAGTTACTCCAATAGATTACCGATCAGTTGCAACAGATAAGTTATATATTGCAACAGATCGTAAATCTGTTGTGACAGACAGACGAGGAACATCTGTATAACACAACAGACGACCAACCTATTCCAATAGATAATCAATCTGCCACAACAAGTACTATATTTGTTACGACAGATATAAAATCTGTTGCATTATAAAAATTCAACTTTGCCAGACATAAAAATTACTGCCCCTATATGTATAATGAATTGGCTTGAAATGAAAATTTGTTATCGCATTCGTCTTTGTCTTTGTACATGTTCTTTTTTATACTCGGGCTCTAACCATTTAGTTAGTACCCCATATGCCCAGACCCATTGCATCTTTCCCATGACGGTGTCGCATACACCGGTCATTTGTATGCCGGTCAGTAAACACTCCATGTATGCAAGCGAGTACGGCCCGCACGCTACACCAATTGTATTTTTTAGGGGCTGGATATTCTTATTTCGATCTTCAAAAACCCATGATTCCTTCGCCAAGACTTCAACTGGCAAATGATCCATCAGCTTACTCTGCGTCAACAACTTGGGCAACATCTTCAAGAGTAGCTGCAAGTGGGTTAAAAACGTCTTCTCGCTAAACATAGGTAAGTTGCAGTCCTAAACCTTAATCTTTCCCTCGTATGGTAGTATCTTAGCAGTGAGAAAATGGGTGACCACGTTCATGACTGCAAGAATTCTCTTTGCCTTGGTCCAACTCTTGCCGTGTGGATATGGCCTCTTCCCTCTAACATATTTAATCGCTTCTTCATCCTATTGGAATGTAGAAACTAACTGATCAAATCCTAGGCCACCAGAATCAACTATATTGCGAAGATCAGCGTACCTATCTTGAATTATTGTAGAAGTTGAGGTCCATTATCCTATCAGCAGCATTATAAGCATCTGAGTACGCTAATTGCCTGCCCCTCATGAGGCAGAGAATTTTATCAACATACTGTGGTATAAGAAGATAATTTTTAAATAGGTTAGTAATTGTAAAGAATAAAAACATAGTGGAAAGAATCCGATGCAGAGGGTTCTCTGAATCAGTTCATAGATTACCCAGCCAACGCAACTTGTACAACAGATGTGTATTATGTTACAACAGAATACCAAGCTGTTGCAACAGATTGCACATCTGCTGCATAGATTCTTTTTCAAGGAGTTGATTGGAAGGGTAGGTTAGCAAAAGTAAACTTACCCTGTCCTCGTACCACACGCACATATTTGTCATATTCGAGAAGTCTTTGGCGGCAAATGAATGCATGGTATATTCTTTTTGAACTTTCATCTTGATGAATTCTTCCTGTTCCTTCTTCTTCTCCTTACCAAGCGCCTTAAATATGTTAACCTTCTTCGGTGGCCTATGAACTTCAACAACTATTGGAGCGGGAGGAGTTGCATTTTTTGCCGATTTCAGAATGGAGAGAATCTGTCTAATTTTTATTCTCTTCCTACTAACCTCTACCGTAGGAGTGCATGGCTCCCTCACCTCGTTGGATGGTATGACACCCCTCCTGGATTTTAACTTCTCAGCAACTTCAGCAATAGACTCTAGTTTGTCGAGGAGTTTATACTCTCTGTCCTTGAACACTTTACATTTGCAATAAGAATATAAGGGTGAGAAGGGGTGAGAGGGACCACTGTAAGGGTGGGAGGGACTGGTATAAGGGTGAGAGGAAGGACCTATGCGAGGGGTGTTTTCAAACATATTTATTTTTTATTGAGCACCAACATGCTCATAATCACGACTGGCAGCAGAAGCAGAAGCAGAAACAAGATGGTTGCCACCATCACAAACAACTCCACCAGCAACACCCCTAGAAGAAGCACCCGAATCTGTTGCAGTTTGAGTTAGGTCGTGAAGAGTTTCACTATTAGACTGACCTTGCCTAACTGCTCTTCATATGGAAGTTGCTTTATCTAATTTCTTCTTTATTAACTCCACCGTTGGGTCTTCTTTTGTATCAACATGACCCAGAGTAACAAAACAAGTCATCCTCGGCTCATCAATGATAGGCACGATCCAAGGATGCACAACCTATAAAAAATAAAGGAAAAATTTAAATCATAGAATAATAATTTGCAGTCAGTTGGGTTACATGGGGCTCGAGTTATGTTAACACAGCCAACTTATGCAACAGACGATCTAGCTACTGCAACAGCTAATCTGTATATTGAAACAGATTGATAATATATTGCATCAGAATACCCATATGTTGCATAGTTTCTAGTAGATGGGTAATCATTTGATTAGGGTTCAGAGAACAGAGCAATATATGGTTAATCTGTTGCAAAATATGGATCGTCTGTTATAACAGATTACCCATTGCACCAGTTACAGTTGACGGGTAATCTCTTGCAACAGATGGAGCATCTGTTTTAATATCTTTCTTTGAGGCAAATTATTTTAGTTGAAAGAAGACGTACTGCATCATTTGGAGGGTTAAAAAGATCAGCCTCGTTAATTTTTTTTACTGATCTCTACTGCAGTCAACCACCTAAGGATCCTTAAATGAGAAGTCTTATCCGGGTAATCCGTGAAATACTTTCGGAGGGGAGGAATGGCTTCATATGCCCAAGCCTAAAAATTGTAAATAGGAAGCAAGCAAAAAAAAGTCACAAGTATATTCAATATAAATTAAAGAATGAGTAAAAATAGTGATCAATTTTACCATGAAATCCCAAGAAAAGCCATATAATATGGTCGTCTTTGGCTTTAGCTCTTTCAGTAAATATTTGACAGTCAAGTAGTAGCTGTCATAGCCCCATGAATAATCGTTGAATCTCCTAAAATCAAAAGCAAGCACCAACAAATCACGTTCTATGACTTTCTTGACGTCTCTTGCCAATAAAATGGAATGGACAAACCAAACTAAGCACAATTTCTCCTTGTAGTGCTTTGGTATGTCTTTATTCCTGAGATCCACTATCAAATCTTTCACTTTGTAGCTAGGTCCAACAATGCCCAACAACCCATCTTTTTTACCTTGTGTTTGTTGGACCCTTTGTGGGGTGTTTTCTTGATGGCAGGTTCTTCTGGACGATCGCATCTCAAGCCCGTCATAATGGCAAACTCTTTCAATCCAAAACAAATCGGCATGCCACAGTAGTTGATCTAGACTCCATCCATCTTATTTTCGTTCTCCTTCGGACCTCCATCATCCCCCGCATACATGATCCTTCTCTTGAAAATGCCATATACCATGATCATTGAGAAACAGAGAGGGCGGGGCCCATACAGCTCAAGAAAGTGTGCAAAGCAGCTCTTCTTAAAAAGTCTATCTATGTTTTCCTTCTTCATAATACTTCTAAGTTCGTCAAAAGGTTTCCCAAACTGACATTTAAGTACAAGATCACCAAATAATGCATTAGGGTTATTCATCGGCATCGCAACTCGAAACTTGTCAATACTAATGGTTTTGACAGAATCATGCTGGAATTTCGATATTATTTCACGCCCCATTGGTGAGGAAGAGTTATCACTTTTCTTGGATTCATTTTGCCCTGACTGAGATTGTTCTAGAAGTTTCTCCAAATCTATCTGTACTCTAGCCTTTTTTGTTTGGTGATCGGAAGTTGAGTCACTTTCTCCACTTTCTGTTTCTTTTCTTTTGGGAGACATCTTTTAACTACAAACAAAAGAAAAACAAAAAATACATTGCATTTGATGTCTGCATAATTTTTTTAAAAAAAGGTGAGACAAATTTCAATAAATTATTCTTACCACATAGCCAAAAAAAAACTTCAATGGACAACCCATCAATTAGAACAGATGGGGAACCCATTTGAAGACCTATTTAATATCTCCCCACAGATATTCCACCTGTTGCAACAGGTGGAGAAATTTCAATAAATTATTCTCTCCCATATTACAAGAAAATACTCCAACGGATAACCCATCAGTTGGAACAGATGGGGAATCTGTTTGAAGACCTATTTAAAATATCTCCCAACAGATCTTCCACCCGTTGCAACAGATGGACCACCACAACCACAACCAATGCCGCGACCCATGCCACCAAGACCACCACCAATGTCATCAATACCAACACCAAGACCGCCGACACCATCGCTAAAAAACATAAATACTAACACCAACAACAACAGCCACCAATAACACCACAAATACTATCCAACAATACCACGATAGCCAACAAAATACTGAGAGAAAAACTAGGGCTTTCTTGGGTGCTTCCTGTTTTTTTAGCATCAAAACTCAAAATTGCTAACCCATTCTTGAAGATAATACAACCAAAAGTCTTTTTTTTTATCATTAACTAAAAAATCCTATTTTTTAGAATAAAGAACAAATGTAGAACTCTTCTTGAACTCTGTTACATATAAAGATAGAGAAAACAACGAATACAAATGGGAATAAAGTAAAAAAACAACTATATATAGTCGTAAATGGGAAGAAAATCGACCTATTTTGAAGGGTTGAGCAATATTGTAACGCCCCGATTTTCTGAACCAAAATGCTACATGATGCTCATGACCCCGAAGGACCACAAGCTAACCCATGACTGATATGTGTACCTGTAAACTACATAATATCTCATAAATTATGCAAAAACATGAACTGTAAGGCCATAAGGTTCAATACTGATACATATCTGAAAAACATGGTATAACAATACCAAAAAGAAACATAAATACTGAAGTTTGAACATCTAATCTGACATCTAGTCTGAAAGCCTCTAACTGAACTGAATAAGAAGTTGAAGGAATATTTCTCCAACATAATCGAGTCTGGAATATAATACATGAGTTGAACTGAGTCTGTAATGCATGACATAGAGTATCATAGGCTAAACTGAGCCTTTAAGAATATAGATTATGACTGGAATTTAGAGCTAGAGGGTCAGCTTATAAGTAACCCTTCTTCTAGCTGGATTTATCTAGAGAAAAGAAAGTGGCATGTTTAAATCACATAAGGTCGGGGGATATAGGGTATATCCCCCTTGGGACTCTAGGTCCCTTAAAGAATACTGACTTAGCTGAGATACTAAGGAAAACTAAGGCGGTGTACAAGGCACTTATGAATAGAATTGTGACTTAATAACTGGGATCTGAAACTAAGACATGATGCATGAACTTAGCTGATTACGAGTGTATAAATATACTAACTTATCTGATTAATTGAATAACTGGTAACTAAATACTGGGTATGCAAGACTGAATTATACTTAGTTTGAATAACTGGACTGAGACTATAGAGTATTATGCATACGAGAAGGGACTGACTGACTAACATGAGGTAGTTGAGCATGGATTTACTAAAAAGGTTTGAACTGAGGATATACATGACGTGGTATGAATTTATCTGATCTATAGGGGCATAGCATGAGTCATGAAATCTGAGTATACTGTAAAGCATGATACGTGTACATGAGTTATGAGCTACATGACCTAAGTTTCGAGTTTTTTGTATTCGTGAGACATGATTTATGACACTGAGTGATTTAGATCTGACTCGCTATGCTGGGAACTAAAAGCGCACATGATTCTATGGAAAACGTGTGAACATAAGCCATGTTCATGGAATTGATTCGTACTGCGGGGTAAATTAAGATCCTTTATACTAGGAACTGAAACAGTACATGATTTATGGAAAAGTGCATGATCGTGGTTCGTGACCATAGAGTTGATATGTAAGACCTGAGTAGATTTCGTGATAGTTGAAGTACAAATCTTTGTACTAAGAAGAAGATGGGTTGGGAATCGTCTTCCCTTACTACTTTTCTATACATACTGGCACTACTACTAGAATCTGAGAGTCTAACTTGGTCAGTTGATCTATCATCACATACTTATACTCTGTTCGACACCTGATTCTACTAAACACATCATCTGATTCTGTTTCCTCATATACTGTTAATATCACATCTACACCTTCATGCTTAATTTCAAGTAAATAAACTTAAATTCTAGCTTACAATGTTCAAGCCTCCTGATTTACCTTGCTACAACTATCCCAATGAATACATAATCTAATCAGACTAGATAATACTATCCCAACTCATCTACTACTAAACTCTTGGGTCCATGCTTAAAATTCTAGGTCTATACTATCATAAGACTCTGAGAAGGGATCTAACGATATATTAAAAATTGGATTTGAGTTTGCAAAGGAGTTCTCATGATCATAAATGAAATCTGTACAACTTTGGAACATGACTGAACTGAGGGGATATTGTCTGAGCATGTGGAAAATCCTATAACTATCTTCAGGGACTGCATGAGAAAGCCCTATCTTTAGGACTTGAGCTTCACTATTTCTGTTACCTTAAAAGTAAGGTAAGGTTGACATGAGGGGAGCCTGATGTGAATCTACATGGGTTCCTTAGAGAAACTTGCTATAGCACGATCTTGAGATATGAAAGAAGGGAAACTGTTCCTAAAATATCTCATAGCCTCCTGTACATAAGTGTGGTGCACAACACGCCCATCTATAAGACTCTACTTGATGCAACTTTCAGACTTCCTAGGACACTGTTGAACCTTAGGCTTTGATACCAAGTTTGTAACGCCTCAATTTTCTGAATCGAAATGCTACACGGTGCTCATGACCTCGAAGGACCACAAGCTAACTCATGACTGATATTTGTACCTGTAAACTGTATAATATCTCATAAAATATGCGGAAACATGAACTGTAAGGCCATAAGGTTCAATACTGATACATATCTGAAAAATATGGTATAACAATACCAAAAAAAAAGATAAATACTAAAATCTGAACATCTAATCTGGCATCTAGTCCGAAAGCCTCTAACTGAATAAGAAGTTGAAGGAATATGTCTCCAACTAACTTCATGAACTGAAAAAATAATCTAAAATACTGTAATAAAGTAATAATAATATTGTCCTCAAATGAAGAGGAGCACTGACTACTGAAATATGCAATATTATTGCTGCTCTGAAACTCGTGTCTCTGTACCTATGGCATCAAATAAAACACCATAGCACGAATGCATTAGTACGATTGAATGTACTGAGTATACTAGTGAGGTAGGCTAAATGCTGAGGGTTTTATATGCATGAACAATGCTGACTGATATGAACGTGAGAATACATACATACGTAACTGCAACTAAACTCGTGGTGATATTGACTACTGAGTCTGAATACTGACAACATGAGTTTACTGATGCTAAAATACTGAATGACTGAGTTTACTAATATTGAGATACTGAATGATTGAGTTTACTGATATTGATATGTAATTCACTAATAAGTGAGGAACTGATACTGTATTACTGAATACTGGGAGATTGATACTATGTTACTGATAAAGGAATGATTGTTTTTTATAGTTTTGATTATGAAGAACTAATTTGATTGATAGTATATAACAGTCCTAAAACTGAGCTCGTGATAACATGACTACTGAGTATAAATATTAATGACATGTATTTACTGATAACATATCATGAATGATAACTGAATTCTGATAACTGATATATCTGATAATATGAGTTATGATAATTGATAGCATGAATGACTATATCTGACAGTGCTAAATCTAATGGAACTAGCTAAGTTCTGTAGTTTATCTGAGTTGACTGTATCTGACAGTCTTGATATCCTGAAAAACTATCTGAGTTCTTTTACTGAGACTGATACTGAAACCGTGGGAAGCAGTTATCTAACTGACATACCCCAAATATGCTATAATAGCTAAGCTGGGGTCCAATCTCTGCCCTGATTAGAAGGGTGTCAATACCGCACCACTGGTAAGGATAAGTTCTAATGAGAACGGTGGGAACTCTCATCTGACAGGTTAATCCACCTCATCTACCCTCAACTGAAAGGTATTGATGTCTCAACCTATGCTGGCTACATAGTTCTGGAACGCAATGACTGCTTCTAAGAATCACACCCTCTACTGGCAGGTGAGTTCCCATCCTTGGGTTCGCTCGGTGCTGAATCCTACTCCCAACTGAATGACACTAAACTGATTATACTGAACTAAATTCCTAGTTTATACTAGAATTAACTGAACTATTACTGATTGTTCTGTTTAACTGAACTAAACATGGACTGAGTTTATTGAGTTTCGATGACTAGCGGAACACTATTGAATTCTGTTAACTGACTAAATACTGCTGAATTCTATTAGCTGACTGAGTTTACTGATGTCTGAACTGAATACTGAACTAAATTATACTGATACTGAGATTTACTGAATTTCATAGACTGAAGGAATATTACTGAGATTACGTAGATTACTGAGTACTGAGTAAAACTGAACTGATACTGCCTTTACATAAGTTTTTCTGAGTCATGAGACTGACTGAAGTCTACAGAATATGGCTTGACTGAGAGTATCATGAAAACATGACATGGCTCTAGGCACACAACTATATTTTTTGGGTACAAGCACCCCCAAGACTCGATAGAAGGAAACTGATACTTCTTGACATTCTTGAATACATGATCAATATCAACCATTCATAATAAAATATGTTGGGGATTTCATGAAGTACATGGTTAACGTAATCTTGTTCATGGTAGGAATGTATATAATCAAGATCATAATTTCATACTCTAACATCATGACATTCCAACAACATATTCATTGTATAATAATAGCATGTAAGTCATTCAAGTATGAGGTCAATGGCATGAATTCACCTTTTAGGACATATTAATCCATACTACATGTTTCTTGTTTCTCTTAAACATTTAATCAAACACCTTTCATGCACAACTTAGGCATAGGTGAAATCATAAAATTTTCACAAAGTATAAATCACCAAATTCATGAACTTCAACTTATATTTCAACATAGTTTCATGATTTCACATAAAGATTCCAACTTAGGAATCATTCAACACCAACAACATGATCATCAACGTCCAACTTGCAATTTCAAGAACTCAACATAAAGTTCATATGAATAATATTACAAAATAAATTGGTTTTCATGATTCTTGAGATAACTCATGGAATTAAAAACTCAATTTAACATCATCAACATGAACATCATCATCCCACCATAAAATATTCATGATACATAACTTAAAACTTGATTCTTGAGCTTCATGGATGAACACTATGCATACCTTAGTTCTTCATTTTACGAAGATCGACGAAGAGAATTTCTTGAAATTAAATCCCCAATTGCAAACCCTCTTCTTGTTCTTGATGAATTTTGAGAGAAATCAAGCATATGTTGCTAAATTATGCTGAATCTCATGTTTGTGTATATATATAGAGAGGTAGGAAAGACTAAAATACCCCTGGAGAAAGAGAGAAAGACACAACTGTCCTCTGTTATTTTCAGGCTGATAGGCTAAAGTAAATTCATCATAACTTTTTACTCCAATATTAAAATTGGATAAAACCAATTGCATTGGAAAGAAGATTCAAAGATCTTCTATTGATATATAGCAGCTCTCATAGTTCATTATATGCAGGAAGTTATGATAGTTTGAAGTTGACTGAAATTTTTGACCTGAAATGCGCTTGAAATGCGGGAGCATTTAAAACCAGTGAGTTAGCCACTGAAATGTGCCCAAAATGCGCACGGAATGTGTCCAATACGTACTAGGGACTTTTCCATCACAACGCAACTTGAAAATTTAAAAACGGAGGTCGGGAAGGTCATCAAATAAATCCCCAAAGTTAGGAGGTCTAAAATGCGAGTAAGTGTTGAACTTGAACGCTTAGCAAAAAAAATTTCTAAGTGTTGGAATCTCTCATGGAGATTTACGAGCTGAATTTGACATACGATTTTTACGGGATCTTACAAATATGTTGAGTAGTTGTTGTTTGTATTATTGAGAGGGAGAGGACATCCCGAGAGAGAGAAGAGCGAGAACTTAAGATTTGAAATGAAAAGTTTTTTGCACAAATGGATGATTTGTAATTTTGAAATAGAATGACAAGTTTTAAAATTGCTAATTTGGTCCGAATTAATCTTAATTATTTTTAAAATTTTTAAAAGATATAGTTTTTAAACCATTGAGTTGATGAGAACTCATTTCTACTTAGAGTGATCGATCGACGACTCGGGTCGGGATGAACGCAATACCAGCGCCATGCAATTACAAAGACTCGATTGGATTTGTAGTTGACCCCACGAGTTCATTCATTCATCCCTGTTTCCACCTAAATCAACTTAGGTACTATCACTATCCTAACATTGAGTT